>NC_056733.1:1480554497-1480721997 GCF_019279795.1 Protopterus annectens | reverse complement strand
TATCATGTTCTACATTTTCATATTTATACATTGTATTCATTTATTTATTTATTTATTGACTTAATTCATTGCTTCCTACATAAGTGTATTTGTTTGGAAATCCATATTCTGATGAAGTCTGTAAGACCATATCCGTCTATATGGGAGAGTTCCCTTAACTCCTTTGATGAGTGTGCTCATCAATACCTTTGTCTAATCTTGTTAGTGTAACAGAGCACCTACAGATCACAAAGTACATTATAACTGCAGCTTAAAATGCTATCTATAAGTGCAATACAAAGGAGAAATGTACTTACATTACAGAAAATTGAGAACGTACATTTTTAATGGACACGCTATAATATGTGATTCCTGCAACCATATATGTGCGATTAAAATATATATTACTGCAAATACTACTAACTCTGATCTCCATTTTGTAATAAATTTTTGCCTGGATCACTTTGCAGTTCAAGAAATACAAGACTGTTAACAGATTGCAGCACTGTTGAACTGTAGTATTGTCCTTTACTCTTGCAGCTGCAATTAAAAGCTGCACAGATCAGCAGCCAATCACACCATTCAAGCTCATATGTAAATATAGCTGTCCCAGCACAGCAGAGGTGTGAATGTATGTGCCCACCGTAATGTCCACTAATTACAGAAATGAATATCATTCCTGAAGCAAACTTTTTTTTATTTTTTTTTTATAACAAATGCTTTGTGGACACTACTGAACTTGGTGAAATTGCCACATGTGATCTACAGAAGCCAAAAGAGATTGCTGCTGTTGTCAGAGACTTTCATTCAGTGATATGGAGTAAAATTGGTTTTCTTAGAAAAAAGTAAGTGTATGGTGAGGGTGCTGAGAATATAAGTACAGCATGACTGCGTGCATGTCTGCCAGTGTATTTGTAAATTTCCAAGACAACTGGAACTTTGGGGGGAAAAGCAACTGCTGGGAGAAAGTAAAGCTTCTGTGTCATACTAAAAAACAAACTGCCATGCCTGGTCAAGCTTAACAAGACACCAAAGCATAAGTGACAACTTGTAAACCAATGAATAAACCAAACACAGAAAACTTCTTCTGATTGGATGTGTTTAGTTTATCCTTTGGTTTACATTTGTTTGTGTTGGTAAAGTTTTCTATTTCACTAAGTTTTACCACATATCATTATTCTGTTCCTTATAAAATGTCTGGCTTGTGAGCAATTTGCTGTGGTTTGCTTTCACTAAATAATGACAGATATCTGAGTTTCCGAGTTCATACATCCTTCAGTTATTTCTAAGTAAAGAAGGAAATTGTGAGTTTATCTTATTTTTTTGACACATTCCTTGTAAAATACATGCCTTTCTGGAAAGTTGCCATGGCTTGCAGTCATTAAATAATGACAGCAATGCGTGTTCAGACTTCATAGTCTTTGGAAAAAGCAAGCACATGCAAACATTGTTATTCTAGTTACTTTATAAGCAAAGAATGTTTGTGTTCACACATACAATCTACAATGCAGAATCCATATCATATTTAGATGTAACACTGAGCAAGAATAGGAGACAAGAAGTATATGAAGCAAACATTTCAGGAAATCAACCTATTCTAATAAATTCTTACACTTCTCTAGTGCACATCCCTTACATCAAAAAAAGTCAGTGGTTAAGGGCCAGCTAGTTAGTTAGTATGATCACCACAGACAAAATTTTAAACAGGAATGTTTAGGTTTAAAACAAATGTTCCTAAATAGAGAATATCCTATGTATTTTTTGGACCCCATACTTGAGGAAGTAAAATCAAAAGAGCAAATGGGCATTTTAGGCCTATATTGAAGCAGAAAGAATTCCTGCTTAATAACGACTGGGTTCAATCGATGGAGCCATCAGAATGTAGTCTGATGGGACAATCAAATAATCATGATTTCAATTTAGCCTGCATATTGAGATTTTCATTAGATTTCGTCAGTATCAAAGAAATTATAATGAAGAATTGGGGCATATTAAATGATGATCATATATTGGCATCTAAGTTAGGTACAGTACCTAAGATAATATGGAAGAAAGGTTCTAATTTTAAAGAACCATTTCAAAGGCAGTTTCATGCCAAGCCAACATTTTTTAATGTAGGAATGATGCAATGTGGCAATTGTCCATATTGCCACTAAATGATCCCACATTCGAAAGCAGTTATTAAAGGGGTCGAAATTCACATTAAAGGTAAATTCAATTGTACCTCTAAAGGAGTTGTTTATTTAGTAACTTGCCAAGGATGCCCCTGTTTCTATATAGGAAAAACGGAGCGTAGGCTAAGGGACAGGGTATATGAACATCTGAGAAGCATCAATTTACATAAGGAGGACAACGCTCTAGCGAGACATATCATGGAACATCCTGAACATAAATTCTGATTTAGAGTAATACAGCAAATAAAACAGGAAATGAGAGGAGGTCCCTTTAATTTGCTATTGGAGAAAAGTGAACTTCTATGGCAAATCAAACTTAATACCTTTACACACCCAGGGCTCAATGCAAAATGTTCCCTTATGTGCCTCTTAAAGCTTAGGAGTTTAGAGAGATAAATTATTTAAATTTGCCTTAGGGTAATATAGTGAGCAAAATAAGAAATGAGAGGAGGTCCCATTTGAACAGGCATATTTTGTCATTATTATATGTGATTATTTTATGTTTTAATATGCATGTTCTAAATCAATTTTTTATCTTGTTTCGCATATCATTTTATCTAATATACTTGTTCTAATGTTAAAGGCTTTTTATATTCATATTTATAGTCATTTACAGAGGAAATTTATAATTGTTTTCCAAAATTAGATGTCATAGCTAAACATTTACTAATAGCATATGTTCTGCCATTATGGAGGACAAATTGATTGTATGTGGATGTTTATGAATGTTTGCAATAATGTTTTGTTCACAGTCTCACATATAACATACGAGATTAATTCTTCAAAATATGAACTAGTTTCTGGGTTAATAGGTGATGTGGGAAATTGATGGATCGCTTTACTAGGTTATAGTGTATAGGAAAATTAAACTTGTTGAAATCAACAGCAACTCATTTATCTGTTTGTTTAAAGCTATCGTCTGATGCAAGAAGTCTGTCACGTTAAGAAATGTAAATACCTGCTTTAGATTTGGCGGGCTTTTTTAAATTATATATATAAGTAAGTGAGAATCAAAAGATTAATGTTTGTCATTTTATCTGAGGAAGTCTAACCATCGAGTTGGACGAAAAGCATTGTATAAACTTTTTAACGTTTAATAACATTAAAGCATGAACGGGAGTTGGTGCCTAAGCGGTTTTTCTTTTTAGTCGTTGTTTGTTATTTTAGTGTTCACACATACACAATTCTCAACAGTCTCCAATTTTATGTTACATTTTTAGCATGTTCCTCGTAAAATGTGTGGCTTGCTAGGAAATTGTTTTGGATTCCAGTCACTAAATAATGACATACATACAAGTTTCAGAATTTGTACTTAGTGGCATTCTAGTACATTGTGATGGACTGCAGTCTCCAAATAATTATAATTGTGAATTCCAGACTTTATATCCTTCAGAAAATGTTTGCAACTACAAAGTCTTTTATTGTGGCAAGTTTCTGAGTGCATAAGAACAATATTTAAAAACCTGTGGGTGGAAGGGTGGTACAGAGGGCATACCTCTTAACTGTCCCCAAGTTTTGCTTTATATCTTTGATGTGTTCCTTATAAAATGTGTGGTATGTGTGAAATCACAGTGGCATGGTGAGTAGCATTAAACACTGCTCACATGAAAAAACTTTGTAAAAAAGAAACGAGCTGGCTTCAGGAACACAAACCACAATTTATTGCTGTTACTGTGAGCACTTTCGTAATAGTAAATACTCCAACTTCTTCAGACAAACTCTAGGACAAAAATACATGTTTATATATTATAAACAATTAGCCAATCAAGCAATCATACAAATTAGGTAGGCTCCAATACAGCTCCTCTGTTTATATATTTATAAAGAGGGCAAGGTTCAGGTAACAGTTATCAACCCAATAGTTTATTGTATATACATAAACTCTGTTTGGGTTTAATATACAATGCTTCATGGTTGCATATCCATTAGGAACATCTTGTTCGTGCCTAGTGGCCCTTTCTATGTTTTAGTTGGACCGTGTCAGACAGTTATGGTTTTTATGATGTTTTATAATGTTATGTGATTGTTTATGAATGTTTTAGTTTTCAAAAAGTGCCTTTTGGTAAGAACGTTGACGGATTTTTCTTGATGAATGTAATTTGCTTATGACACTAAGGTTTTATGTCTTGTTTGAAACTTTAACATTGATTGGGCTTGGAGCCTACCTAACTTGTATGATTGCTTGATTGGCTAATTGTTTATAATATATAAACATGTCTTTTTGTCCTAGTGTTTGTCTGAAGAAGTTGGAGTATTTACTCTTATGAAAGCGCTCACAGTAAACAACAATAAATTGTGGTTTGTGTTCCTGAAACCAGCTCGTTTCTTTTTTACATGGTGAGTAGCATTGCCATTTCACAATGACAGGTTCTCTGGTTGAGTGTTTGGTTGTGTGTGTGTGTCCTCCCTGCATCTGTGTGGGTATTATCCAGGTGCTTGTGGGAGAGTTTGGAGAGTGTTTCTACAGTTATGAATATTAGCAGTATTTTTTCATATTAATGGTAATGTCTCAAAACTGGCAGGAGAGGCAGTAACATGCAGATATGAATACTATGGCTTATTGAACCTACAGTAAAGAGGTGGGTAAGATGTACACACCTTTAGCTCTACAACTCAGTGAGTGATAGGTAGTCAAATACATTGTATACATGCATATACTTATTTCAATCTTGGACAATAATGCCCTTCTAGCCTGCCAGTATATTAAAACAGTTGTTTATTTATTATTTTTATTTATTTATTTTACATTTGTTGACCGGGTTTGTCCGACTGAGCTGGTAGCCCTTTCTCAGCAGAGGCCCGGGGAGAAAAGCTCCAACAATGTATATATTGTAGTAGTTTAGATCACAATTCAACAATTTGGAGAAAAGCTCGAGGTAACATTTCTAAGGAACATTAATAATTTTTGAAATAGAATTTATATTGTGTACAGACAAATATTAAAATGAGTTTTTGAATAAAAAGAGTTTAAACTACAGACAGGTTAACTACAGACAAAACAGTACAGGTTTATACTTGGGTTTACGCATAACAAATTGATTATAAACCTTGATTTAGAGAATAAGATAGTGGAGGCAATACAGCATACTTGGGAAGTGTTGGTTAAAGGAGTTTCAGTAATAAGAAGTAGATAAGGGTGACTTGAGAGTAGAAATAAGTTTAGGTTGAGAAGGAGAAGTGTGATTAGAGAAGGAGAAGACTGAGTAGAGGTTTTAGTGTGCTGCAACAGGTAATAGGAAGCAGAAGAAGTTAGGAAGGCTGAGTACTTAAGAATAAGTTAAGGAGGCTGAATACAATGGCAGGTCCATTGACTGTTCAGGTATTCTTTCAAGGCCAATTTGAAGTTTTTAGCATTGTTGAGAGTCCTGTTTCCCATGGGAATTTGTTCCATGATTTAGCAGGGTTGTAGCTGTAAAGGTTTCAGCCAGATTTATTCTTTGGTTGATGGATTTGTAGTAGGTCTTGGTCAGAGCCTCGAAGAGTTCTAGTAGGAGTGTAGTAGGAGATAAGGGAGGACAGGTTGGGACAGAATGAAGGTTGATATAAAATGGAATGAATAATCATGAGATGTGGGAGAAGGAGGTGGGGAAATTCTAGCCAGTTTAATGCTTTTAGAGAGAGACAGTGATGAGATTTATTAGTCTGGTTTACAGAAAACCTGGCTACTTTGTTATAGGTAGATTCTAACTTAGTAAAGAGTGATGAGTTAAGGTTTGTAAGGATTTGGGAGCTGTACAGTAGACCTGGTAGTAGATAAGCATGTGAGAGTGATATTCTTGCTTTGTTAGTGAGGAACTTTTTATTTCTGTATGAGTCCCAGTTTTTGGTATGTTTTACTGATACAATTGTTAGCATGCAGATCAAATTTTAATTGGTCATCGATTGTGATACCTACGAGTTTAGTGGAAGATTAATCAGTGATGGGTGTTTTGTTGAGAGAGAGTATAGCAAAGGGGGATTTAAGATTGTTAAAGTTTTTGGGGAGAAGGAGCAAGAGTTTAGTTTTTAGGATTCAGTATAAGCTGGTTATTGAATAGCCAGGTTTCAACTGAGTTGAAGGAAGTCTGGTTACATGAGAGAAGTTCAGTAGGGGTGTCAGCAATAGATATAACTGTAGAGTCATCAGCATATTGTACAATTGATGACTGAGGACAAGATGTATAGAGTAGGTTAGTGAAGATATTGAAAAGTAAAGGGCCAAGAATAGAACCTTGAGGAACTCCAGTTTTAACAGGCTTGGGGGGGGGGGGGTGAGAATGTAGAGAGCCATTTTACAGATTGTTATTGATCAGAGAGGTAGCTGGAAAACCATTCTATAGTTTTGATAGAGAAATTGAGGTTATTCAGATTGCTTAGAAGGAGAGAGTGGGTATCCATGTCAAAAGCTTTTGATAGATCAAGGAATAAGCAGAAAACCAGTTTGTTGATGTCTCTTGCTTCAGAGATAGAGTTGATGAAGGATAGGAGGGCAGTGGTAGTGCTGTGCTTTGGGAGAAAACCATGTTGTGTGGGGGTAAGTAGATTTTCAAGCAAAATATGTTGCACGACCTGCTTGTGAATACATTTCTCCAGGATTTTTGAGATGGGTGAAAGGATGGCTATATGTCTGAAGCTGGAGATTTCAGAGGAGTTACTTCCTTTATGTATGGGTATAGTATAGAAATCTTTTCAGATAGAGGGAACTTTAGATTCAGAGATGGAGCAGTTTATGAGAATAGATACAGGGAGAGCCAGAGCGTTAGCTGCTACTTGAAGGAAGTAGGGAGGAATGTTGGCTGATGGAGAACAGGGTTTTAGCTTGCTGAGTAGAGATTTAATGTAGCAGGTAGGTACAAGTCTAAGGGAAGAATAATTTTTGGCATTTGAAGATAGTGAAGGAGTAGGAGAGGTAATAGTATTGGTATTTGGGGAGTTAGAGGGTAGCATCTTTTTTGATAGATTCAATGAAGTGAGAATTAAAGATAGCTGCAGTTTCTTGTGGTGTTTTAGTTGGGCAGGGGTTTGGAGAAGAGGTGTTGCTGGGGTGGAGAATTTGATTAATTGCATGCCAAAACTTAGAGGGATTTGACTGCTGAGCAGTAAATGGGTTATGATAAAATTCTTTTTTGTCCTTATTGATTTTTTTTGGTCTGGTTTTTAAGGTCTTTGTATTTTTGTAGGTGGATGGGTAGTTTGGATTTTACCCATATTTTCCACATTCTATCTCTAGTATTCATTAAGTTGCAAGTAGCTGTGGTTAACCATGGTGATATTTTGGCTTTTATATGTACAGTGCAGATTGGTGCTAGTGAGTTAAGGATATTTAGGAAAATAGAGTTAAATGTAAGTTCTGCCTGATCTAGAGGCATTTGTGTCAGAAAAGCCCCATTGATTTTGGAGCGGTGGGTATTGAGAGTTTCATAGTTTCATAGATTAGTACTAGGCTAACTGCTCTTGCAAGCCATTTTAAGCCTAGCCAATTATCCCTTGTGAGACTCAAACCCTGCACCTTGTATTTGTAAGGCAAACACCTTAACCATTAGGCCACCCTCCCAGGGTGGAAGTTAGTTAGCTTGCGACATGTATTATATCTGTGTGGGCTAGGGGTATGAGGAGTAAATCAGAGAACTTTTATGGGTGAGTGATCACTTGGGGAGTCTTGTAGAGTTGTGGGGTTGTGATATTTCAGTTGGTCAGAGACTAATATCCAATCAATTATGGAACCTGTAGTGTGAGATTTGTTGGCATGGATAGGAGTGGAGAATAGTTGAGTGAGGCCGTGCAAGTTAATTAGTTTGGTAGAGTTAGGTGAGCATACAGATAACCAGTTTATGTTAATATCACCAAGGAGGATTATTTCATTATGGATGTGCTAAAAGAGGTAGGAGAGAAAATCTTCAAGTATGGGGATGTTGTCCCCAGGTGGAATGTATGTAGCTACTATGGTGACTGTATTATAGTTGTTCAGTTTAAGATTGGAAATCAGGATTTCAGCAGGAGGGAAGGATGGGTTTGGTTTGTCTAGGAGTAAAGAGTAAGGTGATTGGAGTAGGCAAGGGCAACTTCACCACCTTTTTTCTTTTTATGATCAAGTCGAAGTATATTATACTCTGGAGGGAGAATGTCTTTATCAGGAACATGAGACTTTAGCCAGGTTTCTGTGAGGGTGATACGGTCAGGAGAGTGGAGAGCTAGCCAAGCATAACGTTCACTAACTTTATTTAGTATGCATCTAGTATTCATTGAGTAGAAAGATAAATGTTCTTGAGAGGGATAGGTTGTCCTGAGTGTTGGGAAGTAGGATGGTTTGTGGGTAAGGAAGGGATTGGGTCAGGGTTTGGATGGATATCCCCTAACAGCAGTATGGTTTTTAATAGAATGTAACTGTGCAAGAGTGAGGAGTAGTAGCTTGGGCATTTAGGTTTACTTTTTGGGTAGTAATTGGGGGTAGGGTGAAGTTTAATTTTTGGAGTACACTATTTGGGAGTAAACTGGAAGAGGATTAAATGAAACAGTGCAGTGGGTGAGAGGAGATTTTAATAGGTGACTAGCTTTGAGGCAGGTGTTTGTGAGTTAGTTGGATTTCAAAGGAGGTTAGAGAGTAGAGGAGTAGTAGGGAAGGAAGATAGAGAGATATGTAGATTATGTGAGTCATGTTAGTGAGGTGAAAAGCAGATTGAAAAGAGAGAGAGAGAGAAAAAAAAGCAAGAGTAAGGTATAGCAGGATAAAGATTAATAGGGTATGGGGAAGAGAAAGGTAATAGCAGTATGTGGGCAGTCCCTAGTGAGAGCTACTGTGGTAAAGGTGGAGGTTGTCAGGTGGTGCTGTTGGAGGTGGAGTTAATTATGTGTGTGTCGAGATGAGGATGGCATATGATTTGCTTGTGGAGAGATGGGGTAGGGTCAATGGGAGAGGCAATTGGTTAGTTATCTATAAATCTAATGATATGGGGTGTGTGGAAATGGGGGTAGGGTACAGAAGCAGAGTGAGTGAGGGTGAAACAGAGCAGGGCTACACCCTAGGTATCGAGTAATCTGAGAGACTATCAGTAAGAAAACCAGGTAAGTCTTGTGGGGGGAGTTTGTATTGAAGTCACAAAGCCCTAAAATCTCAAAGAGGAGTTCCTATAATAAGTGCCCAGGCTGTTCTTAAAAATATCTAAACTAGTGCCTGCTTTAATGTAATTTAGTAGTCTGTTCCATGCATCAGCTGCTGTCTCAGATAACCATTTAATACACTTCTCATTCCTATAGACTTTTCTTCATTGGCTGTCTGATGATTCTCTTCTACTTTTTGATAAACCCAAATATTACTAGAAGCAGTTGTCTCTAAATGCCATATATACCTGAAAATATATCATCTTACATATCTACAGGAGGCACTTTACAAGTTCAGATATTTTAGTCTTTCATAATAACATAAATGTTCACATCCATGGATGCCTTTTTTTTAAAAGAAACATCTTTAATAAATTATCATGCGTGACACAGACAATCTTCCATTAATATAAATGAAAATAAATCATAGCTGCACAATCTCAGTTGCAAACATTATACCTTACAACCATGCCACCATAACTGGTGCTGCAAACATTATACATCACTTGTAATATATCCAGTCATTTTCAGTCAACTATTGCATATCTCATTCAGATCTTGCCATCTTTTAAACATTGTTCGAACTCTGCGTGTAGTGGTCCCACATTTTCCATTTTTTCCTGTGTAATTTACTCCTACCCTTCTCTAAAGATCACAGTTCCAGTTGTTTTATCTATGTTACAATCTTTGTTACTTCTAGTAAAGTTGGTTTAGACTTTGATTTCCATTTTCTAGTCATTGCATTTTTGGGAGCCATCATAATTAGACACAGCAAGGCCTTGCTATGTCTAGGCAATTTCAACTCTGTATCATAGTTCAAAAAACATTTCTGTTTGCAGGGAATCTTTAAAGTCAGCCAACTCATTACACTCTCAGAAACTATGTTCCCAGTTACCTCTTTCTTCTCTATCACATCTCCAGCATTTGCTGTCTACCTGAGGAAAGATTCTTTGGAGTCTGCTTGGGGTATAAAATATCTATGTAAATACTTCCTGGCAAAGATCCCAAATCTTCTAGATTTTTTTTTTGCATATTTGGGAGACATACATTTATCCCCCATTGTTTCTATGTGAATTGCTTATTTAACCTGTCTTCACAATTCTTCCTAACCTCTTCTGATTGAGTCTTATAGTTATCATGCAATATTTTATATGCTCTACTAATTATTCATTTCTTAACTGACAATTCTGTTCTAGATTCTGCTAAGAACTCAACCAATGCTGGTCTTTCATTTAGGACCCCATATTTCTTTCTATTTGCAATGTACTCTGATGTCAATCCTTGATATGGAAGGCAATCTCTAACCTGCAGTCCAAATACGTTCTTAGCATCTTCCCATTCTAATACCTTTCCCTCTCTAGTTATTTGTACCCAATATCATGGTTCCTTTGCCAGTTTTCTCCAATATACTCCCACGCCCTCTTGCCTATTGTCTGTATCCCTAATTGCACTCACCCCTATTGGCAGAATCTCCTTTATCCATTCCTGTATTGGCTTAGTTCTTAGAATACCTTCTGCTACTTTATGAATATAATATTCTGTATGGTTCTTCTTGTGCTCCATAAAGGTCTGCATTCAAAATCCCAATCTCTCCCTGTTACTTGAACTTCCCCCATTTCTTCATCATCTCTTTCCATTTTGAGTTAAAATTTCTGATTGCGATATGTATAGGAGCCTTAACTGTTTTGCTCTGAAATACCCCTTGAAATCATGTAATCCCAATCTGCCCTGTTCTGTTGGAAGAATAAGCTTATCCCACTTGACTCTTGCTGTCTTCCCCTCCCACATAAAATCCTTCAACTCTTTATTAATTGCTATCCACAACTTCTCCTCTGGTTGATAAAAATATGCCTAACCTGTATATAAGACTAAAGGGACTAAAAACATTTTAACTGCTTGCATCTTACTATCAATATCCACATAAGAGAGCTTCCATTTTCTCAATTTTTGTATTATCTTTTGTTTTGTCTCTTCCCACATATCCTTAGCTGCCAGATAAGTATAATTTTTTAATTGATTCTCTTAAATACTTCATTTTATCATGACCCCATAAGTATGGATATTGCTGAACCAATTTATATATGGGTACCTAATTTATCTCTATTGCTTTTGTTTTGGCTTCATTAATTTTGTATCCTGAAAAGATATGAAATTGTCTCAATATGTTCCACAGCACTGTAATGTCCCTTTCTGGTTTTAACAGGTATAAAGTAATGTCATCCGCAAATAGAGCCAGCTTCTGTTGACTACCATACCAACTATATCCTTGAATTTCTGAGTCCCTCATTTTCTTTGCCAATGTTTCTAATTATAATTCAAACAACAAAGGGGAGAGAGGACACCCCTGCCTAGTTCCTCTGCTCAAGTAGAGATTATCAGAGATGAACCCAACCACTTTAATTTTCACCTCCAATTCCTCAAATATCCTCCTAATCACCCTTATAAGTTTTTCAGGGAATACAAATGCTTCCATTGCTCTGCTCATAAAGTCCCAGCTTCCTCTGTCAAATACTTTCTCTGCATCAAGACCTACCAAGAGTAGTAGCATTTTTTTACATTCTGCTTCCCTCTGCATAATCACTGTTCTGTTAATGCTGTCAAATGTTTGCTCCACTCCACAAAACCATATTGATCCATATCTATCAATTTTGGCATCACTTTTGCCATTCATTTTGCCATTATATACATAAACACTTTATAATCATGATTTAGTATTGAAACAGTATATAGTATTAAACCCTTTTTAGGTATTACATTTACTACTGCTTTCTTCCAGGATGTTGGTACTTCTCTTCCTCTTAAAATACTGTTAAACAAAACCTTCCAGATCTTTATCAGCTTTTTTCTCTGCTAGATTCCAAACCTCCACAGGACTGCCATCTGTTCCTGGGACTTTCCTGTAGATTGTTTATACATCACCATTTTATCTCATCTCTTACTATCCTGTTAGCAGTTGAGCCTCCTCTACCTCTAGCCTGGGCATATTTAATTATTCCATAAACATTTCCATTTGTACCTTTTCTTGATTTCCATATTTCTCTGCTTTATACAAACTTTCATAGAATTTTCAAAGTATTTCCAATACTTCTACAGGATCCCTTGTTATCTTACTTGTTATAGGCTTCCTAATAAAGACCTATTTTCTATTTCCGGAGTCATTGTGCTAAATGTTTTTGTGCTCTAGGATTATTATCAAAAACAGTTGCTTAACAGCAGTCTTTTTAATCTCATGCATATTATCGAGGTAATCCCTTATTTTCTGTTTAGCATTCTGCAGTTGCTCCTCTTCTAGTTCTGTGGGATTCCCCCTATTCTGTAGTACTTTAACACTTGTCAGTCCCTCTAAGTAATTCTTGTTACTTCTTAACCATATCTCCCTTTCTTTTATTTCCACCCTATTTTTAAATTCCACTTTAATTTTGTCCCACTCCCTAGCTATATTTTTAGAAGAATGTTTTATCTTCTCTAATAGCTCTTGAATAATTTCCACTGTCAATTTCTTAAATTCCTCTCTTTTCAACAGATAGGTGGGAAAGCACCAGTCTCTTATTTTCATTTCATTGCCCTGTGTTTTTATTTTAATTATTATTGGTGCATGATCTGAAATAGTTAATGGCTGCATACCAAGACCTTCAATTAAATGCACATGTTCCTGTGAAATGTAGATTTTGTCTAGCCTAGCCCAGTTTTTGTATCTTGGAGAATAGTATGTAAATTCACTCTGAGCTCCTACCATTGAATTCACATCTTCCATGCCAAATGTTTTCATAAATTTCTTTAAAAATCTACCCTCCTTTGTTATATATTCCATTCTGTGCCTCCAGGCACATCTTCACTGCTTCAAATCAAATTCTAGTCCCCACCTATAAGTAATATTCCTTGCTGAAAGCTAGTTATTTCTCCCAGAATTTTCTTAAGCTCAATTATAACAGTTTTAGGTGGAATATAAATACATGCCAGTGTAATCCTTCTCCCTTTCGAGTAACCCATTAATACTATAAATCTCCCATTATTGTCTTTTATATTTTCCTCTATTACTATTGGAGCTCCGTTTGCAATTATTATAAGTACTCCTCTCTTCCTCTGACCCAGATATTCTGCTGAATAACCATCTTGAAAACCTTTCCTTATCAATTTCACATGTTCAGTTCTTCCCAAGTGTGTCTCCTGAAACATAGCTACTTACTTGCATTCTACATTTTTAGTATAATTCGCTACTGTTTTTCTTTGTATTTATCTGTGAGACCATTAATATTTTAATACATTATAGAAAGAATCTTATTCTTGAAGGATTATTTTTCCCACCATTTATGTATAACAGCTTTTTTTAAATGTATGGTTCCAGCTTTTGTATTCAATAGATGCACTTTGTCAAGTTAATCTTTTATACAGTTGTTTGTTATCATCTCCATTTGAGCCTATGTCACATCTTGCAGAACTTTTTGTTTTATTAAAACCCTAAAACAAAAATACATCCCCACAATACTCCCATAAAACCTAATAACTTAATAACAACAACAAGACTATGCACATAATAAGAACAAACATTCTAAAATTATAGCCACACTTACAGGCTAGAGACACCCAAAAGGAAAGGCCATTCATGCTAAGACGCATAATACAGCCTCTGCTTTTAGTAAATGCTGTCTGTTTTTTGTCTTATCTTTATAGCCCTCCCAACTAAGAAAACACTTGAATACTTTTAGTAAACATTTTCTCCAAGCCATTTCTCTTTATCAGATTGTCTTCTGGTGACATGCAAACCAGACAAAAACTGCTAAGGATACCCTGTTTACCAGAAAAAAAGCCTCATAATTTTCAATATTCTTTTCCATTTACTTGTATTACAATATACTCGTTGCTGGATAAATCCCAGGGTTGACCCAATCATTTGCCTGTGTAAGCATGAGAAAAAGCACACTAATTTTAGTTTGACATGCTCTCAGCCAGACCCTTTCTTTCTCCTTTTTTTTCTAACATTACAGTGCCTACATTTCTTAAAGCTGAATGGGTAAAATGAGAGAAGAAGGGAGAAAAAGGAAAAACAAAAAAAAAAAAAATAAAAACAAACAAAAAACAAAAAAAAAACAAAAGCACCTGTTTATATTAATATCCCATTAAATTAAGAAAGACCTGAAAGAGCTTTACTTCATAGCTTGCTAAAAAAACATGCAACATTTAAACATTACCATTAAGAGAAAAAAAAAGAAATTTGTTTTACTTACAGTTAACTTTCTCCCTCTTTCCCTCTCCAAAGTAATTTTCAGAAGCTTAATGACATAATGAAGGGCATATTTGTTTGTTTACAGATAACTGATTTTATTCTCCAAATATTAGTAACATGAAAGAGGGTTAAGCTTTAAAGTTCCTCACAAGTTTAGCAAAGTCCAAGGAAGTTTAATATTTTTAGATTTTCCTATTCTTTCATGTTTCACAAGTGTAATTATTGATTTATCATCCCAGAGTTGTCGATTTCCAAGTTGCTAGCTTTAATCCTGTTCACCTCCATCTCCCATATCCTGTCTCTGTTTTATTTCAACATATTCCAGATTCTTCTAGTTGATTCTTATGTTTTCTTCCTTCTCTCAGGTAACTAAATCAGTGGAAAAGATTTCATGGGCTCAGTAACTCTGTAGTCCTTAACGCAAGAAGAACACGAAGCAGAACTTTCTTCTGACTCACAGCTCACTCATTGTTGGACAAACATTTGTATTTCTTTCTTAGCATGTGCTTCATCAAAAAATGATTTTGCCCCTCCAGGGAAAAACGCTTTGAAGATGGCTGGGTACAGCAGTTTGAATCTCACACCTGCTTTTCAACATTCCCTAAATAATGGAATATATTTCCTCCTCTTCTGCCTGGTGTACACTGAGTAATCATTCACCCCAAACACTCTGCTATTGCCCACTTTTAGCACTTTATCTTTCTGCTACAGTTTTGTCAAAATCAACTCCTTCTGTTGATAAGACTGCATTTTTACTATTAAAGGTCTAGGTTATTTTTTAGTAACCAGATTTGGAGCATACACACGGTGTGCTCTTTCAATTAACAATTCCTGCTGTGGAATACCAGTCCAGTTACTTATTTGTACTTTCATAAAATTAATACAGTCAGTTCCTTCCAACTTCTCTGGTACAGCATAAAATCTCAGGTTTTCCCTATGTGCTCTGTCCTCGAATTCTATTATGTTTTGAAACCTTTCTTCTTTTGCAGTCTCATATTCAGACAGCCTTTTCATCATTTCAACCTCTGAGCTTTGCAATTCTGTCACCTTATCTGAATATCTGTTTAAAGCTTCTTCCATTTTTCCAGCTTTTTGTTGTTTGTGTTCATATACTCCTGCAGTGTTTCATTTATTTTAACCAGGTCTGTGTGCAGCTGCTTTATACTCTCCTCTAGGTTACTGGAAGTCATGTCTGAAACTTGTAGTGCTTCTTGCTGAACCACTGCAGTACTCCTCTCAGTCTGTGCTTCTTTCTCACCTTTTGTAGCTGATTTTCCTCCAGATCCTTTATATGTCTTTTTTTCCTGGCATCCAGGCTGTACACGTACTAGCCAGTTACTGAAATTTACCCAGAATCTAGGTCCACTGGCCTTCTTTGCTACGTTTCTGTTTTTAGACTGAGACAGTGTTACTCAATGTGCAGCCATCTTGGAATCCCATCCATTGATGCCCTTGGTATATTTCTGCTGTACTCTTTCCAGTTTACTTATGCTAGTTTCCTTATAAGGTTTTCATATTATTATTCCATACTCAAGTTTGGCTCTAATGTAATTAAACAACTGTGACTTCATCATTTCTGATTTCCTAGACTTTATACATCTTTTTATGCAACCTATAGTTCTATAACTCTCATTAACCAATTGGTTGATATGATAAGAAAAACTCAAACTTTGATCTACCCAAATATCCAGGTCCTTAAATGAATCTACAATTTCAATCACTGTGTGCTGCATTAAATATTCACCGTTCAGTTTATGTCTCCCCAATCTCATATGCTTAGTTTTTGATGTATTTATCAGCATATTATTCTCTTGTGCCCAAATAGTCAATTTAGTCAAGTTCTTTTGCAGACATGCCCTAACTGTAATACATATAATCAGTTTACCCAGTTTCAGGTCATCTGCATACAGGCTGTGGAACACAGTAGATGAAAAAGATAGGTCTGAAATATATAATCTAAACAAGTAAGGGCCTAGGACAGATTCCTGTTGTACACCCTCACTGTAACCAAGAATTTCACCTGCCCAATTGCTGTATTATACTTGCCATGTCCTATTTGTAAGCCATGCAGTAATCTATCCGATCAAGAGTAAATCAGTAACTAGTTGTTCTAATATATTGATCACTGTTTTTTGTATGACCTTGTCAAATGCTAATGTTAAATCTATATAAATTTCATCACAGCACACTTTTTCATTCATAGCTGTTATAGTATTGCTATAGGCATCATGTTACAGATGGTAATAGATCTATTTTCAACATATGCAGGCTGATATATGGTTTCAAGTCCCAACTTCTCCAGTTCTGACAATAACTTATCCAATATTACCTTCTCCATTATTTTTTCAGAACATGAAAGTAGCCTTAAGGGTCTATATCACTCTGGATTTATCCTACTCCCCTTTCTCTTAAAGACAGGTTTAATAAATGCATGTCTCCAATCTTGAGGCATCTCCCCATATTTATACGTCCTAATAAATAAAAGATGCAATGGTACTATAAGCTCCTGCTGAAGTATTCTCAGGTCATCATTACTAATTCTGATCCTCATTGTAATTTATTTGGATCCAGTTTACAATGTTCTTTTTCAATATAATCAGATTTGATTCCAGTATCTGAGGTTGCCTGGATGTCACTAGAATGACTTATCAATCCCTTTGTGGAGCCAAACTGTTTTGCATAAGATTTTGTAAATATATCTATAATCTGTTGTGTCTGAGAATAAACTTTAGAATCTACACACAGTTTATCAATTTTTATGTCCTTACTCCTTCCACATTTTATATATATATATATCTATAAATGGATTACTATTATGCTCAATATCTTTATATAAATTTGCTTAATTTTTTTCTTGATCACATCTCACACTGTGCTTAATGTGTTTGTTCAGCCTGTTTATTTTGGTTTTCAAACTTGTAGTTTGACCTCTTTTTCATTTCCTATGTTTTGTCTCAAACCTTAGTCAGGTATCTTGTTCTTGTGGAAATATAGCCCCATGACATTGCATGCTTAGATCCTGATGTTAAACATTTTTTTATGTATTTTTTACTGACAAACAAATTCTCTTTCAAAACTTTCCACATTCCTTCTGCAGTTTTCCCACTGAACACATCACTCCAATTAGTTTTACTTAGTGACTGCTTTGCTTCCATATACTCTGTTATTAATTTTCTGTGCATTGCTTTAGATTTCAGTTTAGCAGAATTGTGTAGCAACAAATTAACCTTTATAACCCCATGATCACTGCTAATCAACGGTGGTAAAACTTGGCATGAAGTAACAGTAATTTCTTTAGAAACACAAACAATGGCTAGTATGTTTTGCTCCCTGGTAGTTTTTTGTGAAGACTCCCCAATGGGCCAGTAATCAAGAAGCCTCAGTCCTCACCACTGGTAACAGTGGGGGATGTTCACTGAGAGGATGACAAGTACACACACAGTATTTTCAAATTCAGCTCTCTGCATCAAGTGTAATTTCCCTTAAGA
The DNA here is from genome assembly GCF_019279795.1 of Protopterus annectens. Lineage (NCBI taxonomy): Eukaryota > Metazoa > Chordata > Ceratodontiformes > Protopteridae > Protopterus > Protopterus annectens. The sequence goes on along the minus strand of NC_056733.1, from coordinate 1,480,704,055 downwards.
GCACACAGAGACCACAGTCTGTCCAGGGCTGGTTTCTCCCTCTTCCTCCAGATCTCTAACAAGACTCCCCACTGGCATATCTATAAGGTTGAGATCTCAGCTGCAGCTCCTTCTCTGTCCAACCAATGCTTCGTGTCCCTGCCCAAGTAGCCGACACACACACTCTTTGAGGTTTGATTTACACATACATACACACACACACACACACACACACACACACACACACACACACACACACCTGGGACAGACTGGCATAGGTTTACTAGCTATGCTCCCTTCTGCCCAGACTATAAGGTAGTTATTACTGCCACCAGTCACTCCTTATCAGTTACTTTCAGCCCCTTAACAAAGGGTGTCCAGTCTTACTGTGTAATATTTGGTAGTTTGACCAAGAGCAAGGCTATTAGGACTGGCCCACACAGTGTCACCAAAGAAATATGCAAGTATTCTCAAAACTTAAATATCTCTAATGAGACCAGACACAATGAAAGGTTTAAATATAATTAATAATAAACAATAAAAGAACAAGACTACACTACATATATATTCACAGTGACATTAGAGTTGAAAACCACAGGAAATATTTAAAATAACATTGCAGTACAGGCTCACACAAATAATGAAAAACATTTAAACTAAGCTTTACCCTATTCCTGACTGTAACTAAGAGTGTTATACTGTTCCCTAGAAACTTACTTCATTAGAGCAAGGCAGATGTGGTGAATGGCTCTTGCTATTGTTGTCAGGTTCAAGTCAAAATGCAGAATACTCTGTCTCACTAAGAAACTTCTCAAATTAATATCTAAAATATTACTGCTGGTATAGCTTGCAGAATGACTTCATTTCTGGTCATCTGACTTCAAGTTCCCAGCTTTTGTTGTTTGTGTTCATATACTCCTGCAGTGTTTCATTTATTTTAACCAGGTCTGTGTGCAGCTGCTTTATACTCTCCTCTATGTTACTGGAAGTCATGTCTGAAAGTTGTAGTGCTTCTTGCTGAACCACTGCAGTACTCCTCTCAGTCTATGCTTCTTTCTCACATTTTGTAGCTGATTTTCCTCCAGATCCTTTATATGTCTTTTTTTCCTGGCATCCAGGCTGTACACTTACTAGCCAGTTACTGAAATTTACCCAGAAATCTAGGTCCACTGGCCTTCTTTGCTACATTTCTATTTTTAGACTGAGACAGTGTTACTCAATGTGCAGCCATCTTGGAATCCCATCCATTGATGCCCTTGGTATATTTCTGCTGTACTCTTTCCAGTTTACTTATGCTAGTTTCCTTATAAGGTTTCCATATTATTATTCCATACTCAGGTTTGGCTCTAATGTAATTAAGCAACAGTGACTTCATCATTTCTGATTTCCTAGACTTTATACATCTTTTTATGCAACCTATAGTTCTATAACTCTCATTAACCAATTGGTTGATATGATAAGAAAAACTCAAACTTTGATCTACCCAAATATCCAGGTCCTTAAATGAGATACACAGTTTTAATCACTGTGTACCATTAAATATTCACCTTTAGTTTATGTCATCCCAATCTCCTTATGCTTAGTTTTGATGTATTTATCAGCATATTATTCTCTTGTGCCAAATAGTCAATTAGTCAAGTTCTTTTGCAGACATGCCTAACTTTATAGCCATAATCAGTTTGCAGTTTCAGGTCATCTGCATACAGGCCAGAACTGGCCAGATGAAAAGCGATGAGTCTGAAATATATAATCTAAACAAGTAGGGCCTAGGACGGATTCCTGTTGTGCCCTCCCAACAGCAACCGAATTTCCACCTGCCCGTTAACAGCCATTATACGCCATGTGTCCTGTTGCATAAGCCATGCAGTAATCTATCCGATCAAAAGTAAATCAGTAACTAGTTGTTCTAATATGATCTTTCTTTTTTTGTGACCTTGTCAAATGCTAATGTTAAATCTATATAAAATTTCATCACAGCACACTTTTTCATTCGGCTGTTATAGTGTTGCTATGGGCATCATGTTACAGACGTGTGATCTATTTTCAACATATATGCAGGCTGATATATGGTTTCAGTCCTTTTCCAGTTCGACAATAACTTATCAATATTACCACCTTCTCCGTTATTTTTCAGAACATGGTAACAGGGTCTATATCACTCTGGATTTATCTACCCTTTCTCACAAAGACAGGTTTAATAAATGCATGTCTCCAATCTTGAGGCATCTCCCCATATTGCTCGTCCTAATAAATAAAAGACTGATGGTATAGCTCCTGCTGAAATATTCTCAGGTCATCATTACCTAATTCGATCTCATTGTAATTTATTTGGATCAAGTTTACAATGTTCTTTCCAATATAATCGTTTGATTCCAGTATCTGAGGTTGCCTGGATGTCACTAGAATGACTTATCAATCCCTTTGTGGAGCCAAATATTTTGCATAAAGATTTTTGTAAATATATCTATAATCTGTTGTGTCTAGAGAATAAACTTTTAGAATCTACACACGATTTATCAATTTTTGTAATCAACCTCCTTCCACATTTTATATATATATATATCCTATAAATAGTTTACTATTATGCTCAATATCTTTATATAAATTTGCTTAATTTTTTTTCTTGGTCATCTCACACCTTAGCAATGTACTTTATTTCAGCCTATTTATTTTTGGTTTTCAAACTTGTGGTTGACCTCTTTTTCATTCCTATGTTTTGTCTCAGGTATAGTCAGGTATCTTGTTCTTGTGGAAATATGCTTCATGACATTGCATGCTTAGATCCTGATGTTAAACATTTTTATGTATTTTTTGCAACCAAACAAATTCTCTTTCAAAACTTTCCATTCCCTTGCAGTTCCCACTAGACACGCCGCTCAGTGGTTTACTTAGTGACTGCTTTTGCTTCCATATACTGTTATTAATTTTCTGTACATTGCTTTAGATTTCAGTTTAGCAGAATTGTGTAACAACAATTAACTATAACCCATGATCACTGCTAATCAGCAATTGGTAAAACTTGGCATGAAGTAATATTAATTTCTTTAGAAACACGACAATGGCTAGTATGTTTTTTTGCTCTTACAGTAGTTTTGTGAAGACTCCCCAATGGGCCCAGTAATCCAAGCCTCCAGTCCTCACCACTGGGTAACAGTAGGGGATGTTCACCCTGAGAGGATGACAAGTACACACACACGTGTTTTCAATTCAGCTCTCTGCATCAGGTGTAATTTCCCTTAAGAGCACACAGGACCACAGTCTGTCCAGGCTGGTTTCTCCCTCTTCCTCCAGATCTCTAACAAGACTCCCCCACTGGCATATCTATAAGGTTTGAGATCTCAACTGCAGCTCCCTTCTCTGTCAGCAATGCGCCCGTGTCCCTACCCGTGGCAACACACACACTCTTTGAGTTTGATTTACACATACATACACACACACACACACACACACACACACACACACACAGAACTGAGCGGCTGGTTTACCTTCGCCCTTTCACGCCCGAACTGCCGGGAGTAGTGCTTCCGCGCGATTCGCCCTTATCAGTTACTTTCCAGCCCCTTAACAAAGGGTGTCCAGTCTTACTGTGTAATATTTGGTAGTTTGACCAGGAAACCAAGGCTGATAGGACTGGCCCACACAGTCATCACCAAAGAAGCCTTCAAGTATTCTCAAAACTTAAATATCTCTAGTAAGGACCAGACACAATGAAGGTTTAAATATAATTAATAATAAACAATAAAGAACAGACTACACTACACATATATTCACGGTGACATTGGGGTTGAAACCACAGGAAATATTTAAAATAACATTTGCGAAAGTACAGGCTCACTGATAATGAAAAACATTTAAACTAGCTTTACCCTATTCCTGACTGTAACAAATTGTTATACTGTTCCCTAGAAACTTACTTCATTAGAGCCAAGGCAGATGCTGGTGAATGAAGCCACTGTTGTTGTCAGGTTTTCAAGTCAAAATGCAGAATACTCTGTCTCACTAGAAACTTCTCAAATTAATATCTAAAATATTACTGCTGGTATAGCTTGCAGGCAGCTTCATTTCTGGTCATCTGACAGCTGAGTTCCCAGGCCAAACCCCCATTGCTAGAAGCTGGCGGCATTTGGCATCTACCTGTAAAATATACAAACAAGGGCTTTTGCTCAGATCTTTGGCAAATACTGGAAGTCATAAAACAATTGCATTCCTTCATGCTTCAAAAGTATCAATTAGTTCACTCCAAGGACAATACAGAATGCTTCCTAATACAGACTTTGTGTCACTAGCTGCAATGAAAACTTGAGAGATAGCCTGTTTATTGTGTAGCCTATAAAGTAATTTAATTTCAGGTATTTTTCTAAAGTTTGCTGGATTGAGGTTAACCCTCTAGTTTCCTCTGTTAAGCATATACATTTAAACAGTTACAATAGTGCAGTTAGATTTCTGTCCTCTTCCATCAGGGTACACTGTGGTTACATTTCAAACACAGCACTCTACAAATATGGTTTGAACACACACGTCAGTACAAGCAGTTTGATATACACATGACATCCTGTTCTAATACATTTTTAACACAAACATCTTGTATAAATAATTTCGATATTCACCAATGACATATAATTACTTACAAAATTCCAGCTAGCTTTGCTAGCACTATCTCGTTTCATCAAAGTTTTTTTTTTTTTTTTTGTAATTTGAAGCATTTGTTTTTCCTGAACATAGGTTGTGAATAATTTTCTTACTGATGCTATCGAATCAATATTTTTCCACTCTGTTTCTGGTACTTTTAAGTCCCCAGCCACTGTTTTTCCCTCCTGTGTTTCATGCAAGAAATGTATGAATTCCACTAGGTCATCAGTGCTTGACTTTGGTGGTTTATACACTCCAATAATTGTTATATGTTCCAGGGTTGTCTTTATTGTCACAGTTACACAATCTATGGTATTGGTGTTATCAATGAATATAATAATCACAGGTCTCATAAGTATTTTTAATCCCTATCATAACACCTCCAGCTGATTTTTTGTTAGAATGTCTGTTACAGTACAAACATTTATGCCTTGACAGAACTGGTTTCCAGTTATTGTTCTTTAGCCATTACACAAGCAATAACAACATTAATGGTTTTTCTGACAATGTTCACCCAACTTCTCCAGTTCTGACAATAACTTATCCAATATTACCTTCTCCATTATTTTTTCAGAACATGAAAGTAGCCTTAAGGGTCTATATCACTCTGGATTTATCCTACTCCCCTTTCTCTTAAAGACAGGTTTAATAAATGCATGTCTCCAATCTTGAGGCATCTCCCCATATTTATCGTCCTAATAAATAAAGATGCAATGGGACTATAAGCTCCTGCTGAAGTATTCTCAGGTCATCATTACTAATTCTGATCCTCATTGTAATTTATTTGGATCCAGTTTACAATGTTCTTTTTCAATATAATCAAATTTGATTCCAGTATCTGAGGTTGCCTGGATGTCACTAGAATGACTTATCAATCCCTTTGTGGAGCCAAACTGTTTTGCATAAGATTTTGTAAATATATCTATAATCTGTTGTGTCTGAGAATAAACTTTAGAATCTACACACAGTTTATCAATTTTTATGTCCTTACTCCTTCCACATTATATATATATATATATATATATATATATATATATATATATATATATATATATATAAATGGATTACTATTATGCTCAATATCTTTATATAAATTTGCTTAATTTTTTTCTTAATCACATCTCACACTGCGCTTAATGTGTTTGTTCAACCTGTCTATTTTGGTTTTCAAACTTGTAGTTTGACCTCTTTTTCATTTCGTATGTTTTGTCTCAAACCTTAGTCAGGTATCTTGTTCTTGTGGAAATATAGCCCCATGACATTGCATGCTTAGATCCTGATGTTAAACATTTTTTATGTATTTTATACTGACAAACAAATTCTCTTTCAAAAGTTTCCACATTCCTTCTGCAGTTTTCCCACTGAACACATCACTCCAATTAGTTTTACTTAGTGACTGCTTTGCTTCCATATACTCTGTTATTAATTTTCTGTGCATTGCTTTAGATTTCAGTTTAGCAGAATTGTCTAGCAACAAATTAACCTTTATAACCCTATGATCACTGCTAATCAACGGTGGTAAAACGTGGCATGAAGTAACAGTAATTTCTTTAGAAACACAAACAATGGCTAGTATGTTTTGCTCCCTGGTAGTTTTTTGTGAAGACCCTCCAATGGGCCAGTAATCAAGAAGCCTCAGTCCTCACCACTGGTAACAGTGGGGGATGTTCACTGAGAGGATGACAAGTACACACACAGTATTTCCAAATTCAGCTCTCTGCATCAAGTGTAATTTCCCTTAAGAGCAGACAGAGACCACAGTCTGTCCAGGGCTGGTTTCTCCCCTCTTCCTCCAGATCTCTAACAAGACTCCCCACTGGCATATCTATAAGGTTGAGATCTCAGCTGCAGCTCCTTCTCTGTCCAACCAATGCTTTGTGTCCCTGCCCAAGTAGCTGACACACACACTCTTTGAGGTTTGATTTACACATACATACACACACACACACACACACACACACACACACACACACACACACACACACACACACACACACACGCACGCACGCACACACACCTGGGACAGATTGGCACAGGTTTACTAGCTATGCTCCCTTCTGCCCAGACTATAAGGTAGTTATTACTGCCACCAGTCACTCCTTATCAGTTACTTTCAGGCCCTTAACAAAGGGTGTTCAGTCTTACTGTGTAATATTAATACTAATACAAATGGTAGTTTGACCAAGAGCAAGGCTATTAGGACTGGCCCACACAGTGTCACCAAAGAAATATGCAAGTATTCTCAAAACTTAAATATCTCTAATGAGACCAGTCACAATGAAAGGTTTAAATATAATTAATAATAAACAATAAAAGAACAAGACAACACTACATATATATTCACAGTGACATTAGAGTTGAAAACCACAGGAAATATTTAAAATAACATTGCAGTACAGGCTCACACAAATAATGAAAAACATTTAAACTAAGCTTTACTCTATTCCTGACTGTAACTAAGAGTGTTATACTGTTCCCTAGAAACTTACTTCATTAGAGCAAGGCAGATGTGGTGAATGGCTCTTGCTATTGTTGTCAGGTTCAAGTCAAAATGCAGACTACTCTGTCTCACTAAGAAACTTCTCAAATTAATACCTAAAATATTACTGCTGGTATAGCTTGCAGAATGACATAATTTCTGGTCATCTGACTTCTAATTCCAAGGCCAAACCCCCCATTGCTAGAAGCTGGCAGCATTTAGCATCTACCTGTAAAAATATACAAACAAGGGCTTTTGCTCAGATCTTTGGCAAATACTGGAAGTCATAAAACAATTGCATTCCTTCATGCTTCAAAAGTACCAATTAATTCACTCCAAGGACAATACAGAATGCTTCCTAATACAGACTTTGTGTCACTAGCTGCATTGAAAACTTGAGGGTTATTGCTATTATACAATGACATTATTTAAGAAAAAAAAATTACTTTTCTTAAATAATGGCATTGTATAATGCCTCCTTACTGCCCTTCCACAGCTGTCTGGTATTCTGCGGCAGTTCTGATGTACTGCGTATGCATATGCCTATGCAGTACATCAGAGCTGTGGGCAAAAGCAACGGAGAAAGCAAGATCTCCGTTGCTTTTTACTGTTTCGCTATGTTAAATGGGTTTAACATAGCAAGACAGCTTTAAAAAAAGCAAAGGAGAATCTCAGTTGCTTATTTTAAAGCTGTCTCGCTATGTTAAACCCATTAAATAGCGAGACAGTTTTGAAAAAAGCAACGGTTTTAACATAGCGAGACAGCTTTAAAATAAGCAATGGAGATCTCCGTTGCTTATTTTAAAGCTGTCTCGCTATGTTAAAACCATTTAACATAGCGAGACAGGTTTAAAAATAAAAAGCAATGGAGAAAGCAAGATCTCCGTTGCTTTTTACACACTGTCTCGCTATGTTAAAGGAGTTTAACATAGCGAGACAGCTTTAAAAAAGCAATGGATATCTCCGTTGCTTTTTTTAAACCTGTCTCACTATGTTAAACTCCTTTAACATAGCAAGACAGTGTTTTAAAAAAAAGACATATTAATGGAAAAAGTCCGGGCGACCGGACCTTTTTTCCATTAGTATAAGTCGATTTACAACGTGCACTCTGACCAATCAACGTGCATGTTTTGGAATATTAATTGGGGGTCATGGTATAATATAAGTAATGACAGTTCTCCAAGCTGTGCGAATGCACAATTGCAATTGTCATCAGAAAATCTAGATTTACTGCTAATCATGGTAAGAAATTATCCAACTTTTGATAATTGGAACACAGATCACCAGCAGATCATAAAGCAAATCATGTCCACTGGAGACAGAGCTTGGAAAGCCTGGCAAAAATACAAAAATCCTTCTGAATTCACTCTATACTAACAGCTATGAAATCAGGCAAAGCAGCTAGACATTAAAGATAAAAAAACCTTCCACAATCTCCAGGACCAGCATAAGCTAAACCCAAAGAAATTCTGGGGAGCAATCAATTCACTACTTCACCCAGGCTCAGACAACAAACCATGCCCACACTCTGATAAAAGACCCTTTGAGATAGCCCCTCTCTTTAACTCATACTTCATTGACATCATAGCGAAGGTTACCACCTACTAGCCCCAACTCACCATACCAGCTATTGTCACATTCCACACCTCCTATCTACCTACCTTTTCTTTCTCACCCATACCCACTTCCACTATAAAAAAAAACTTCAAAATCTCAAACCTTGCACTAATGCTGCAGACAATTTACCTGGTGAATTCTTACAACTATCTGCAAGTTCCATTGCTTACCCTATCAATATACTCCTCAATAGATCACTTCAGGAATCCCTTATACCACATATCTGGAAAAAAGCGTATGTTCTCCCACTCCACAAATGTGGCAATAACTCTGACATCTCATACTTCCGACCCATCACTATTCTCTTCCTCATCTCCAAAATATTAGAAAAATGTGTCCACACCCAGTTTCTTAACCATTTAGTTAATAACCAACTTCTCTCCTCTATTCAACATGGTTTTAATCCAGACCATAGCCCTAATACAGCTCTCATCTCTTTTATGGACAGAGTAAATAGGGCTCGTGATGCCGGCTTCACTGTCTCTTCACTCTTCCTCGACCCCTCAAAAGGCTTTGATACTGTATCCCATCCCCTTCTACTCAACAAACTCTCTAATTTAGGTACCTTACCCATCACCCTGAACTGGTTCTCAGACTATCTCACTGCTAGACAACAATCCACTAAATGACAACAATCTACTCACCTTTCCTCAACATAACCACAGGAGTACCCCAGGGATCCATACTGGGCTCCCTTCTATTTAGCATATTCATTAATAACTTCCATAACACTCTCACTCAAGGCACCGTGATCCAATATGCAGATGATTCTAAAATCATCTGCACTGCCAAATCCACTTCTGAGTTACAACTACTAACCCAGCAAGCCATTACTTCTGCTGAAACTTGGATGTCAAATATCCATCTTGCTCTAAACCCCAATGAGACTAAACTTCTATTAGTCACCTCCCCAAAAAATGGGTCTATATTATAAAACCAAAAAGAGTTTACCGCGAGCACTCACATGAGCGAAAATGCCAGTAATCGAACTTGCTATTATGGGGGCTGCAACCCCCACACCCCCTGCTAACTATATATTCTAACTCCAAGGTTGCACTACAGTGAGGAAAGGGCAAATATCCCTCTCCTCACTGTAACATGATCCCACAATCACAGTTTTGATTCCCGGCATTTTGGCTCATGTGTGCATTCACGCTAAACTCTTTTCGTGCATCTAATACAGACCCCCCAATAAACACCCTCCTTAACAAGAATAAATTCTCTGTCCACTCCCAGAACAACACTATCATAGAAGCTGTCTCTAGCACCAAACTCTTAGGTGTTATCATTGATAATAACCTAGCATTCAACCTCCACATCCACAGCAACATTAAAAAAACACACCAGAAACTGGGTACCCTGTATAGACATAACCATTTCCTCAACCCCACGACAAAAAAAGCTCTAGCCTCATCCTTTCTACTACCATCTCTACTATATGGAGCCCCTATCCTCACCAATATCCAGTCCTCCATGAAAACCAATCTTGACTCGTTATAATAAGGGCTCCAAATTTGCAACAAATGCAAAATTCTCAGCACATCACTGTTCATCCTTGTGACAACTAAATTGGCTTGATCTGCCACATTATCTCACCTACCTACAGTTAACTACTGCACTTAAAATTATATATAAACCATTAACCTGCCCTTTTCTTTCCTCTCTGCTGTCTTTGTATCAACCAAATAGACCTCTCAGATCTGAAAACAAAACACTGCCCATAGTAGAAAAACCCAATCTCCCAGCTGGTCAAATGCTCTATTCTTTTATTGTGTCTAAACTTTGGAACACTGTCCCGTCTCAATCACTTCCATCTGTAATCCTGCTCTCTTTAAGAAGTCAGTTAGGCAACATCTCTCATTAGACTGGCTATGTTCATTCCAAAATACCTCTCACTAAACACTGCTCCACCTACTTTAACCCACTTCTCTGTGGCTTTCTGGTGTGCCACCTTACTCTCTTTACAGCCAAACCCCAGTTGCCATACCGATTTCTTCACTCCAGGCTATCTTTCACTTTCTTTTGTCTACCTGTTACCTGCATTAATAACCACCAGAGCCATCATTCTGTCTTGACAACTTTCTGTTCTCACATCTCAAATCTCTTAACAGTTAATATCTAAAAAACTGTCATCATATGTGTATATACCCTCAGCAATCTATAATCTCTAAGCTGACTTTCTCTTGCATAAAGTCCTTTAACAATGCTAATTACTTACATAATGTAAATAGGTAGTGTATATATATATATATATATATATATATATGTGTGTGTGTGTGTGTGTGTATCTATATCTCTCTCTCTCTCTCTCTCTATATATATATATATATATATATATAGGGTCTATATCATATGAGTGAATTGCACAAATAGCGAACGCTCATAATATAGAACGTACTGGACCTCGAAGTGCTTTTTCTGAAATTGCGGAATAGTGAAGAATGGGATATCTGCCCTTTCCTCGCTGTAGTGTGATCTCGGAGTTGGAATTTATATTTAATGGGGGGTGTGGGGGGCACAGCCCCCACCACAATAGGAAGTTTGAGGTTCGGTACATTCAATATTTTGAGCATTCGCAATTTGTGCGATTTGCTCATATGATATAGACCCATATATATATATATATATATATATATATATATATATATATATATATATATATATAATCTGTACCTTTTGCTCATACCATGTCCAAGCTTGTTATTGTATAATACCGGTTAGCTCTGGTATGCATTTATAATTTGCAGCTTACTTGATAAGGGTATGTCCAGCTTGTTACTGTATAATATCTGCTAACTCTGGTATGTATTAGTACCTGTATCTACTTGTTAATTGTATGTGGAGCTTTTCTCCCCCGGGCCACCACTGAAAATGGGCTCACCTAGGCCCAGAGGACCTTCCTGGTAAACAAATGCAATAAATAAATAAAATAAATAAATACAAATTATCAGATGCTACCTTTAAATATACATAGCATTTAGTACACTGTACAAGATATTTCTGCTTCAGCAAATCATTAATGGCATACTCATTTAAGGAATCCATATTAAACTTCAAATGAATAAAAAATTCTAAAAGAAAAGAATAATCAAACTGCGGTGGTGGTGCTGCGGTAGCATTGTCGCCTCACAGTTAGGGCGTCTTCTGTGTGGCGACATGCGTGAACGGGTGTTCCTTCGTTGAAGGTTGTGCATTAGGCCCGGCAAGCCAGCACATAAAACTCTACTGCCAATCATTAGCGGACTGGAGTTCCGCTGTGGCGACCCCTAATCTGGAAAAGCCAAACGACACAAAGTTACCACAGAATTCAAAGAGAACTAAAATCAACGTATATGAGAAAATCATACCATACAAATAAATACTAAGTACAGTACAGTTGCTGCTCTGACTATGCAAGTTCTGAAAGTCAGACATCAACTGGAATTTCTTTCCACAGTGGCTTCTGCTCACTATCACTTGCAGTCGCACCTCTTTTTAACAGTAAAGATTAATAAATCACAAACTAAGAAAGTATTGTTTAGATAAGTTTTGAATTTACCTCTTTGCAATCTGTGTGACTTTATACCTGAGTAGGTCCCTTAGGATACATAGAGTCTGCCTGTCTAAAATCTATCCCTTTCTAACAGAAACAGTGAAAATTAAAGGTAAAATAACAAAATATAAATCAAAGTAAATCTTTTTATCTACTAGCTATCCTTATGTTCCTTCCTTATGTTCCTATAAACAGTGAAAAACAGTGGCTAAGAAATAAAATATAATTTTAAATACAACTTTTCTTGCCAGGCAACTCCACAGTAAATCACAAACCAAGACAGGATTGCTTAGATAAGCTCTGATGACAAAGTTATAGATGGCTATTTAAATCAAGTGATTACCAGTTAAGTACTTTTTATACTTGAGAGAATTACATTATTTTATTTATTTATTTATTTGCTGGCATTTGTTTACGGGAAACGTCCATTGGGCCAAGTCAGCCAATTTTCAGTGAAGGCCTGGGGAGAAAAGTTCCAAAATAAGCAATTATACAAGAAAGTAATAGGTTTAAATAGAAATGAAAATTACAATTGTGACACAGTAGTAAAATGCAATATGCAAAAGTACTAATACATAATAGTAATGCATTGTAAGCAGGTTACAATATAAAAAGTATTATAGAGGTCAATCAAACTTAAAGGTACATGGCAAAATGCCATTTTTAGGGGATTTAGATAATAAAGAAATTAATATAGTGGAGTACAAAGGGAGTGCTCAGAGTGAGTAGGTTAGGTAAGGGAGAGAGATAAAATGTAGAGGGGGAGATAGGAATAAATAGGGTAGGGACAGATAAATTCATTTTATTTTAATTTAAAAAAAAGTTTTTTTTTTTTTTTGCATCCCAGTTTTAGGCACCGGAACCATAGGGAAGCACCCTCCCACTTTTACAGCTGCAAGACCTGACTCAATGTGCATGTAATTTAAATCACAATCGGTTCCTGGTAGTGGTAGCCACACTGTCAACTCCCACAGGTCGGTAAGCTCCATTTCATTTAATTTCTATATGCAATTGCAGACTGAGCTATGCTCTATGCAGAGCTGTGCTCCGTTTCATTTAAGGGGTGTAAGCTTTCATTTCTAAAAGCAGACGTTTCTTATGCAGAGCTGTCCTGTGCTCCGTTTCATTTAAGCAGGCTGTTTAATTTCATTATAAAGAGTTAGTTTTTGAATTTTAAATAACACAGCTGCCTGGTAAAACTTTCTTGATCAAAAGCTTAACCAGAAGGTTATAAATAACAACTATATGCCTGGAGGAGATAAATAAAATATAACGTACAATCCCTTCAACTATTGTTGTGGTTATGCCATACTTTTTTAAATTAAATGTAGCAACCTGTTTTATTTTTACATCTCAACTGCACAAATACCAGGTATATCTAAATGCATATTAAGTATTCATAAGACCCAGATGCTGAGTAAAACTGTTGGGAGGGAATGGAATGCCATTTAGTAGTAAGTGTAGTTTTAGAGTGTTATTTTCCATAATTTCTGTAATAAAATAACTAAAGCAGTTACCTTAGTTCATATACTTTATGGCATAACTATCTGGCACAGGGCATTAATAATATGCTCATTTAATCAGTTGTAGTAATACAATAAAATATATTTGTTATCAGAACTGTGTTGTGAGAGAACTTCCTAATTATATTATTTTAAAAAAATATGGTGGTCACAAATGTGTTTGCAATTGAAATAATCCCTAGTCTACAAAAGCATACCTTTATATTAGCCAGTCAGTATGACTTCACAGTTTCAGACACACCAGCAGGGAAGTCTGTTCTGTCAGTTTCCAAAGTGTATGCCAAAAAGTACAGAAATTGATGAAATATGATAGATTATAGCAGAGAAAAATAAATGTATTCAGAGTCAGTTTAAGAATAATTACTGAAACCTACACACACTACAAAAGAGCAGTCTTCCAATATCAAGTAGGTTGTAATAGAGGTTAGTGTAATGTATTTGCAAGTAATAGAATATCTGTTGCGTACTGCAACAATTATGTTTCTCATTTCTCTTATATTAAGTGGACAAAGCTGTTTGTGATCTTTGCATGTATTGTGAAATGGGTTTGCAAACCTTTGAATTTGCTGTGAAAGGCTGAGTTAGCACATTTTTCTGTGAGTATTAATTGTAGCATTTGTAATATGACGATACAGCTTTATAAATCACTATGCGTAAAATGACATGTTTCATTCCAGCATCAGATGTATTTCCTCTTGTACATTTTGCTGGGTAGAGTTAAAAAAAATACATTTTCAAAACATGATGCATGCATTTCATTGTATGAAGAGCCATCATATGCTTACTGTACTTATCAATCCAAAAAACAACAACCTTTTGAAAGCAATGGATATTTAAGTGTCTGGTATACTAAATTACAGTATTGTGTGACCTTCTACACTATGGAGAATGAGGAAGTCTGAAAAAATACAATTCCTTGAAACTGCAGGGTCATGTCTGGAGTCAAATTTTAACATGTACAGGGCTACTGTGTACAAAAATATAGCGGCCAAACACTGAATGGTGACACTGGCAAATTAGCCAGTGCTGAAACTTAGACTTCAGAAGAGCTTCCCAGTGGCACTGAATAAACAACTAGAAGTTGAGCCATACTTTTATTTATTTATTTATTTTACATTTGTTGACTGGGATAGTCTGACTGGATGCATGTCCATTTTCAGCGGAGGCCCGGGGAGATGAGCTCCAAGGGTAATCAGATACAGCATTACATAATATCAGCATTACATATTACAAACAGACTGTTTACAGAGATTACATAAGTAAGCAAGTTAAACGAGGTCCACAGGTTGCAGTTAATCCTGAGCACAAGTCAGGATTAAATTAAATCACACAGTAAACTGGTTAACAGATTTTTACACATTCTAGAGAGAGTTAGCCAGGCTTGATACATTGACATAGCCAGTTAAGTGATAAATGTTGTTTGAGTCTAGTTTTAAATTAACCTAAGGTGGAAAGTAAGGCAATATCAGCTGGAAGAGTGTTCCAGGATCTATTTACAGAGTTTGCAAAGAGAGAATCACCGGCTGTGTTATTAATTTTGCTAGTCTGAATTAGTAGTTTGTTAGAGGATCAAAGTGGTCTAGGATTGTTATAGGGGGTGATAATATTTTTAAGTGCAGGAGTATTGTCCGGATTATAGAGGATTTTATAGGCCATAATCAGTTGGTTATACTGGATTAGGCTGGGTAGTTCAAGCCACCCAAGCTGATTTAGATTGATGCAATGATGCGTCCTAAAAGGCAGCCCAGTGACAAACCTGGCAATGTGGTTGTAGCAAATTGAGAGTTTAAGGACAGTCTTGTTTAAATTCGAGAGTAGAGGGGATGCATACAGAAGGGTTGAAAAAAGGTGAGAGCGAGCTATGGCAATTTTAGCTGGAGGGGTTAGGAAGGCTTTTATTCTGTAAAGTGACCCTAGTTTTTTATTGATGGTTTTGATAGTTTGGTTAACATGTAGGTCAAATTTTAGATTATTGTCTATGATGACACCTAATAGTTTTGTAGATGGGTCAGGGGAGATTATTGTGCCATCATTTGATTTTATGGTAAAGGTGAAAGCGGTAGACCTACGTGTTGGTGAAAATAACTGCATTTTAGTGTTTTTGGGATTTAGGATCAGTCTATGTTCAGAAAGCCAGTTTTCTATTGTATTAAAGGTGGTCTGGGTAGCTGACCATAACTCTACTGGAGATGTGGCTGAGCAAATCAGAGTAGAGTCATCAGCATATTGGATACAGCTGACTTTTGGGATGACAGTATAAAGGTTGTTAATGAAGATGGAGAACAGCAAGGGCCCTAGTATAGAGCCTTGTGGTACTCCAAGGGTGTTAGGTAGAAGGTTAGAGAGTTTATTCTGCCAGAGAACAGCCTTCTGTCGACTATTCAGGTATGATTGAAACCACTGGAGGGCTCCAGTATCTAGACAGAATGTTTGCAGGGTGTGGATTAAAAGTTGGTGATCGACCATATTGAATGCCTTGGAAAGATCCAAGAAGAGGGCTGAGGATATATAATTATTGTTGTGATTATGGTTTATGGTGTTGGTAAAGGCTAGGAGGGCTGACGTAGTGCTGTGATGAAGACGGAAGCCATGCTGAGTGTCTGCCATAAGGCAATTCTGGATTAGGTGGTGCATGAGTTGTCTATGAATACATTTTTCCATAATCTTTGCAAGTGGAGAGAGTATAGCAATTGGCCTATAATTGGAGAATTCAGTAGAGCTGCCTCCTTTGTGAAGTGGGATTACATAGGATATTTTCCAGATGGTGGGAATTTTAGCTTCTACTATGGTTCGATTGATTAGTATTGAGACGGGGTAAGCAATAGCATCAGCTGATTTTTGTAGGTACTCGGCAGGGAGTTGATCAGCAGAAAGTGTAGTGGGTTTTAATGTTTTGATCAAGGTATGGATAAGTGAAGTGGCGACTGGTTGGAAGCTGAACGCGAGTAGGTTTCTAGGGGTGGTACTTTCAGGACCAGGGGAGCTAG
Organism: Protopterus annectens; assembly: GCF_019279795.1. Lineage (NCBI taxonomy): Eukaryota > Metazoa > Chordata > Ceratodontiformes > Protopteridae > Protopterus > Protopterus annectens. Next base: position 1,480,687,309 of record NC_056733.1, on the reverse strand, counting down.
GATGTAGTTGGCTAGCTAGTGCTTGAATTGTCTCAGTAAAGAATTGTTTAAAACTATCAGAAACATCTTCAGGGGTTTTATCAATAGTAGCAGCAGGGATTGGGGTTGAAGTTTGTCCAGGATGTAGTAGATTATTTAAACCTGCCCAAAACTTCTGAGGGTTATTTTGATTTACTGTCTGCAAATTACAGTAGTATTGTTGTTTGTTTTGTAAAATTGATTTTTTGGTTTCGTTCCTGGATTGCCTGTATTTAATGTGATCTTGAGGGTCTTTAGAAGAATGCCATAAAGCACATGCTTTGTTTCTAAGGGTAATTTTGAGTTTAGACTCTATAGAAAGCCATGGTGCAGTTTTGCCTTGGTCCTCTTTGAATGAACAGGTGCATGCAAATCCAGGATCTCAAGGAATTTGTTGTTAAAGTATGCTACTGCTTCCTCTAAGGGGAGGTGTTTTAGAATAGACCAATTACATGAGTTTAGTTCTTGTTGGAATTTGGCAGGGTCAAAGTTTTTTATTGTTTCTAACCTTTCTGAGTAAGAGTTGTTGGGAATTAATGGTTTTGTGCTTAATTACATATGTGAGAAGGTGATCGCTTAGGCCATTAAGGAGGGTACCAGAGGTGTATAGTTGGGGGTGACTATGAGTACCCAGTCAAGTATACTTTCTTTTTGGTTGGGTTTACCTATCCTGGTAGGGGTGGATATGATTTGTGTAAATGCATGCAGGTTAATATGGGTGGTTGGGGATTCTGAGGAACAGGTGCCCCAGTCTATATTAAAGTCTCCAAGTAGTAGGGTTTCTTGGGGGTAGTGACATGATAGCCAGTGCAGGATATCTTCAAATGTAGATATATTGTTACCTGGGGGAATCTTCATACAGATGATATTAATGCATTTATTTTTATTAAGTTGCAATTTGGTGGCAAAAATCTCTGAGTTATTAATCTGAGGTGGTTGTATTACATCTATGGTGACATTCAACTCAGATTTATAGAGTACAGCTACCCTACCCCCTTCCTCGATCCAGCCTGTGTATATTGTACCCAGGTGGTAACACTTCATTGTCTTTAGTGTTAGGTTTTAACCAGGTTTCAGATGAACAGAGAATCTCAGGGGAGTGGACATCCAGAAGTGCATGCAATTCATGTACCTTGTTATTAATGCTTCTAATATTGAGATGACAGACTAGGAGAGAGTTAGTTGGCCTATTAATTGTAGGTTTGTAGCTTAGATTGCAAGTAGAGGGGGTATGTGTATCTGAAGTGAGTGGGCCAGGGTTGGGGTGAATATCACCACCAAGTATTAGGTTGAGTCTATACTTGGTGATGAACTTCAGGAATTTGTTTTAGTTTGTGGTAGTGTTTGGATCTAGAGCTAATGTGCCTGGGGTTGAGATGTTGATAGACTGAACAAGATGTTGGATAGGATCTGGTACTGTAAGTATGGTTGAAGGTGGAAGGATTTACAGCTGGGGTGATAGTATGGCCTTTTGGGACCTGAAATCTCGTGAGAAACTGGTTTTCATACAAGGTAAGGAGGTATGGTGTGAACAAGAGGGGTAGTAAAGAGGAGTATATCATTATCTGTGATTCAGCTAGTGAGTTAAGGAACTGTTTTACCTGGTGATACAACACCAGAAGATAGAGTGGTGAGGTAAAGGTACTGGAAGGGGGATGGGAGAATGCCAGATGAAAGCTAATAGGTGCTATTAAAATGTAGGTAGTAGAATGGGGGTGGAATTATCCCAGATGAAAGCAGATAGGATCTAAAGTGGGGAGTGGCTATAGTAATATAAATTTAGAGGTACTGGGGTGGGAGGAATTGGGGGCAGGAGATGAGCAAAGAGAGCCCAAGTTAGCGTGGCGAGAAGGGCTATTGCAGTTTACAAGGTTTCCTAAGGTGTCCTAAAGCTATAAGGTAAGTATTACAGCTCTTAATGTAAGAGTCAGTTTACTTCAGTTACAGGGGAAGGAGGCAACCACTCAAGTAGAAACAAAGAGCTCTAAGGCTGACCAATATGGTGACCTGCTTAATTACAAAGCACTGTAAGTGAAAGCTTAACAAATGCTTTTTGTGTGTGCAACCTACACTGTTCAAATGTTGAGAGAAACTGATTGCAGTCCTGTAGACACCGTTTTGTAGGGAACTGTAGAGTTCAATCTGTTGAAATTCATAACACTCATTTCTTTTATGATAGAAATTATTATAAAACAAAACAGTAACAGCACTCATCAGAAATGTGAACCTACAACTGGCTGCTGAAATGGAGCATAATGAATACCAGTTAACAGAACTCCTCAATCTCTGACAGTGAGGGAATTGAGCACCAGGTCACATATCACTGTGGTTCTTGAAACTACTGCCAGTTGACAAACTATAACTATTTTTACTGGAAAAAGCTACTTCCTTCATTATCAGCTTCAGCAACTGTAGTGCTTTGGATAATGGACTCATTAATACTGGGGATTTCCTGCCTTCAAGCAATCACTAACAATACCTCCTCATACAGTGCAAGACCTGTTTATTTCTGCCAGAAGATCATAAGGCTTTCGGTTCTATTCCCACACAAGGTGCTTAGCTTCATTTAGTCTGGCAGTTGGATTAAAGCTAAGAGCTGGTGATAAACTGCTTCCTGTACTCTGTGGTTTGATTCCCTCAGCCTCTGATAAAGTTATTTTTATCAGATTCTAGCAATGTTCTTGGTTCATGACAGCAATATTTATAATCTGTTCCTATTTATTTTAGGCTTTGTCCAGATTTCTTGCACTAAGAGGTTGAGGTGTGTGTGAGAGAGAGAGTAAAATGCCCTAGTTAGAGTTAGCAGGTGGATTTTATTTTCAAGTGCATTTTCAAGGAATTGTGAGTTTTAAGGGAAGAGAAATTTACTGCTGCTCATGCTAAGCCTACTTAAAATGTGCAACTGTTTTGTTTAGCAAATGGTATCACTATTGTAGTATGGAATTTTTAAAGCAGCACATCAGGTAGCATACTTGCATCTTGATACAGAAGGTTATAGGTTCTACTCCCACAACATGTAGATGTGTATTTTAAGGAGGTGGAGTGCTATAGTCCTGAGTATGTCCTCCTTTGGATGAGATGCTAATAACTATGAACTTGTTTTTCAGCTTGCCACCCATTCCCTATTGCAATATACCAGCTTACCATTTTTTTAATATAATGTAGGCAATTTATTCTTCAAGCAGGCATTGAATTTGTAAATTAAACACTGAAATATAAAGTTGTTTTCTAGCAACAACCTCTTCACTGGTTTCAGATCTCTTTAATGTGGAATTATTCAGATGACTTTTACTTCTGCAAAGATTCTGCATATCAATTGATATTGGTGGATTGTATGACAGAAGTTTGAGTAGCGTGGCCCTTTATGGTTGAAATGTTCTGAATTGGGCAGGTTGTCATTATTGGTTCATATGATTTGTTTCATTGTTTAAAGGAAAATGTTCAGAACTATAAATTTAAAACACGCTCTAACAAGTGGTGCTGTATTATACAAGGGATATAATTCAATTATTATATAGTATAATTAATACAGTCAGGAAGGTGAATCAAATAACTTTTCCATGGTTCTAAAACTGTGTGCAAGGAGCCTATGATTTGAAAACAGCCCAAAGGTAAACTTACCCTGCCACTGGCCAGATGCATTTTCTTTGAATGTGGGTTTCAATGTTTCAGTGAATGTGGGTTTCAAAGGTAGAGAAGTTTTAATGCTAAGTCTGTTTTCATTGTAAGACTATTGCTTTGTTTAGGTTTAGTAAATGTCTATCAGTGTTTGTGCTATAAAAGTTGTAAATGAAATCCAAATATCTGTAATCATTGTAGAAGTAAAGCATAAAACAGTATGCACACTGAGAGATTTGAACAGTGTCTATGACAAATGGGGAGAAATAGCCAAGTAATGGGACACTGGAATGGCTGGGTGGGGGTGGGGCTGAGTGGGTGGGGCAACCGAGGGGGTGGGGCTGCATGGGCGGGGCTTGGGTTTGCACCCCCCTGCAAAAAATCCTGCGGGCTCCCTTGGGTAGGGAGGAAGTACTGGGAGAGATATGATAAGGGGTAGGAGGGGGAAGAGAAGAAAGAAAGATAGCAAAAAGGAAGAAAAGAATAGAAACAATGAGAAAGGGAGTGAATGAAGGAGGGTGGGCTAGGAGGTAGAAGAGGAGAAATAAAGATAGAAAACTGCAGGAGTTGGTGTTGAAGGCAGTAAATAGGCAGATATGTTTATAATTAATTAATTTAAGGGATGGCTGAGTCATGTAGAGTGCAGTTGCATATCTAGTTGGAGTTAAAATGGTTGTGCAGTACAGATTTGAAGATAGAGGGGTTTGGTTGTAGGCGGATAGAGGCAGGAAAGCTATTCCATATTTTGGAAATCGTCCAGGAGTATAGCAGCTGGCCAGCAGGTAGCTTGGGTTTATGTGTTTGGATAAGATTTTGGTTTTCAGAGTGAAGAGGGAGAATAGTGAATTGAGGAGAGGGCAGTCGTGGGGTTTATTGATCAGTTTATGGGTGGTTGTAAGCTGGTGGACTGGGAGATAGTGGGGAAATTCCAGCCATTGTAGTTGTTTTAAAGCAATACAATGATGAGTAGAGTGTCAACTGTTTGTGGAAAATTCAGAGAGCTTATTATAGCATGATTCTAGTTTAGCCTTAAGGGATGAATGCAGGTTCGTGAATAGTGTAGCACCATAATTTAGAGAAGGCAGGAGGTAAGATTATGCTAGTGCTTGTTTAAAAGAGAGGGAGAGGAACTTATTGTGCTGGTAGAGTAATCCCAGTTTTTTGTGTGTTTTACTTATATTGTTATGAATATGAAGGTTGAATTTAATGTCCTAATAGCTTGGTATGGGTTACTATTTCAATTTTTGTGGAATTAAGAGAGAAAATTTCAAAGTCGCTTTCTATTGGGTGTGAAAATTATACGTTTGGTTTTGTTGGGGTGTAGAGATAAATGATTTTTGTGAAGCCAGATTTCTTCAGTGGAAAAAGCAGCTTGAGTGATTTGTTTATGTGTGTTGGTGTTGGGAGCAATGCAGATGATGGTGGAATCATCTGCATACTGCACTAGGGACCCCTGATGGATGGTTGAGTGGAGGTTGTTGATGAAAATTTTTAACAGGAGAGGGCCTAAGACTGAACCTTGGGGTATGCGTGTAGGGTTGTGGATGAGAGAGGAGAAGGAGTTCTGTCATTTTACTGCATGCTCTCTGTTAGAGAGATAGCTTTTGAACCAATTAAGAGACTGAAGAGATAAGCCTATATTAGAGAGTTAGGTGAGGAGAATAGGATGAGAGATACTATCAAAGGCTTTTGAAAGGTCTAAGAAAAGAGATGATGCAATGTATCTTGAATCTCAGGCTTTATTAACAGAGTCTAGGAAGGATAAAAGTGCAGAGGATGTGCTTTGGCCTGGGCGAAACCCATATTGAGTGGGGGATAGAATGTCTTTTTAGTAGGTAGTTTAGAAGCTGATTTTGAACACATTTTTCTAATATTTTGGAGAGTGGGGAAAGTATGGCGATGGGATGGAAGTTGGAGATGTCAGATGAGGGGCCACCATTATGGAGTGGTTGTATGATTGTATTTTTCCAGAGGCTGGGGATGTAAGATTCTGTGATGGATCTGATTATCAGAATGCTAATGGGATAGGCTACTGCGTCAGCGGCAAGTTTAAGAAATTTATCATGGATGTTATCAGCAGAGTTAGAGCAGGACTTAAGGTTTAGAAGTTTTTTGATGTAAGAGTTGGGATGGGTGAGAGATTGAATTGTGGCTGGGAAGACTGTTGAATATTATGGGGGAAGAGTGTGTCATTAGGAGTAGAGGAGAGATTCAAAGGGAGAGAAGTGGAAGATGAGGAAAAGGAGTTATTTGGGAGAGGAAGGGAAAAAGTCGATAAAGTAGGAGTTAAAGATATTAGCTATTTGTTCAAGGGACTTATCAGGATGTGGGCAGGGGCTGGGTTTGGTACTAGGGTTGAGAAGGTTATAGAGAGTTGACCAGAAGGTTTTGGGGTTTCTTTTTTGATTGTTTTACTGATTCTAGAAAAAAAATGTTGTTTGTCTTTTAGAATGCATTTTTTGGCCTGATTACATGGTTGTTTATAAAGAGTAAGATCAGAAGTACTTTTAGATTTAAGCCAGTTTTTCCATGCTTTGTCTCTATTTGTCATAATTTCTTTTGTTGGTTTTGTTAGCCATGGGGCATAGTTGGTTTTAGTTCTTTAGGTTCTTGAAGGGGCTAGACTGTCTATTATTCCTATGAAGGATCTATTGAAATGGTGCACAGCATCATACAAGGAGAGAGTTTTAAGAATGTTCCAGTCCATGCTTTGTATGATACTATTAAAGGTATTGGGGTTGAATTTAGAGAGATTTTGTACTAGTTTAATGTTATGTTTCCTGGGGTAAGAATTGCAGGTGTAGATAGTATAGGCTGGGAGATGGTCGCTAATAGCAATGGACATGGTGCTGGAGGTTATGTACTTGGAAAGATCTGAGACTAAAATCCAGTCTAGGATGGATCCTTCATTATTTTTGTTGTTATATCTGATTGGAGAAGAGATAAGTTGGGTAAACTGAAATAGATTAATAGTAGAGAGAGCCTGGTTGGAGGAGATGGAGGACCAGTTAATGCTCATGTCTCCAAGAATGATTGTTTCGTTTTGTATAGTGAATGAGAGCCAAGATAGGAAGTCTTCTAGAATGGGAATGTTGTTTCCAGGTGGAATGTATAAGACTATAATACATAGTTTTTTTGCGTGGTTAATTTCTAGAAAGGAAATTAGTATTTCAGCATGTTGGAATTGAGGAATGTGACCTTTATAAGGAGCTATATTGATGGTGTTAGGGTAACCACCTCCTTTTTGTGAGTTCTATCTGCCCTGATGATGTTAAAGTTTGGAAGAAGTAGTTCAGCATCTGGAATAGAGGGGTTTTAGCCAGGTTTTGGTGGCTGCAAGGATGTCAGTTTTGGTTTGTGTGAGCCAGGCGTGTAGTTCAGAGGTTTTATTACAAATGCTTTGGAAATTCAAAGTGGAGACGGGAAGAGAATTTGAGCAAATGGAGGAAGAGGTATTTGTGTATCAATTTGAATTTGAGAGCTCGGGATTAGTGTGGATATCACTAGAGCAGGTAAGGATGAAGAAGATATGGGAAGAGTGAAGAGTGAGGTAAGATAGTTTGGTGAGTAAGTAGTAAATGGAGTGAAGAGGAGAGTTGGGTGTGTACTGTATGATGTGGTTAGAGGGGAGTAGGTATACCTTAGTACACAGGAAGGGATTAGTGTGATAAAGGCTGGTGCTGATTAGGGAATAAGTATTAAGAGGAGTGCAAGAGGGGTTGGAGAGACAGATTGTATTAGAGGGGGGAGAGAGTGAGGTTGAGGTGATGTGACATTTATTAATGTAATAAGAAATAAGGCTAATAGGGAGAGAGATGCTGTTTCATAAGTGGATTAATGCATTTTATATAATACAAGGAGGAAATAGAGGTAGTGATGTAAAGGAAGTGGGACAGGAAGTGGGGGTGGAGAGCTTGGGGGTGATTGGTGGAGGTACATGGGAGAATGGTTAGACAAGTATAAATGTAATGAAAGAGGGGGTGGGTGAGAATGGGGGTAGGATAGGGGAGCGGAGAGAGCCCGAGCGTAGTGAGGGTGAACGGAGCAGGATAAGCCGAGCAGTGAGACTAGCCTAAGAAAAACAATCAGAAGGTTGCTCAGGTAAAGAGTTTGAACTTTATGTTTAAAGACTAACCCTGGCCTGTATGTATATTAATTGTTTCAAACTCACTTACCGCTGCATGCACTCTTAAATTTCTGTGGGTTTAGAGGTAAATCTGGTGCATTACCAATGGAGCAAATCAATTACTGCATAGAAAACACAGTCCCAAACATAGTACTGAGGAAGACCGGCAGAATTTACAAATCACTAGTCAGAAATTGTAGTGTCCAGATCAAACTAGAATGGGCAGTGATAATTCAGAAGGGCTGGCCCATGAGTGTGCACGCCACTAACCAGGGGAAGTAATAGAAACTAGTCACAATGTTTATATAATGATAGACTACTATAAATATTCACTGGGTTGATTAGAGTTTGTTACGTAATTCTTTTCCAGGACAATCTACAACAGCAGGAGAGAGGCAGATATTTTCTATGCACTTCCTAATGTAGACAGAAGATCTCCATTGTAATGTGGGACAGGAGAGAAAAATAACTGAGCATAGAGATTGCTGTAAGTAGCTTTGGAGGAAAAAGCAGAGATATGTAAAGTTAGGGAAATGCTAAGAAAAACAGGAACAGAAGTGTTGAAAAAGCAAAGAGAAAGAGGATAAAGGAGGTAGATACAAGGGGAGTGGAGACCACAAGTAGCAGGAAGATTTAAAGACCAGAGAGTTAAGTATCACAACAGTCAAGACCAGAGAGTTATGTATCACATACAGTCAAATCAGAGTGCAAATAAAAATTATCATAGTCTATGATACAAGCTAACTAGATATTTAGATATCTACAATAGGCCTGATCAACAACACTACTATGATTAACAAATGTACTAGACGTAGTCTCTAAAGCAAGGGAAACAATGACATTTAGGTATAGCGACTTGCGAATGCCATAGAGGGGATTACAAGACATGCCACTGCCACTAAATTACTTTCCCACCATTATATGGCTGTGTGTTAACCAGAATACCACAAAAATATGCAAGTATAGTTAATACATACATACATACAACTGTTTTTTTATATTTATGTTTATAACTGTCAGATGTGCAAGGCTTGAATTACTGAAGTATGTTTGCAAAAGGATATGAAAAGTATGAAATATTTTACATATTTACATCAGTAAAGCATAGTGTGGAAGTATGATGCTGCCAGGTTAGGGGGGCCTAGGGAAGGAGTCTATATGTTAGAATAAATATAGTAAGAGTCATGCTTAAAACCATCAAATATAGAATTATTTATGTGATGTACACTATATTAATATTAATGCTATTCTAACATTTAGACTACTATATGTTGGACATTATGTTTTGAGTTAGGTTATAAGGGAGTATCTGCAAGCTGACAGGAAATGGTAGGTACCCCTAATGAAAACATTGCTGGGGAGCATACAGGTCCTGAATTACTGAAGACTTTTTGCAGAAAGGTATGAAATTATGAAATATTTTTCATATTTGCCTTAATGAATCAGAATTGGAGTGTGGTACTGGTACATTAGACCACGTTAGATGGGGGGGGGGGCTCTGCAAACATTACGTATTAAAGAAGCAATGATGATAAACACACTTGGGTGACAAACACAGAACAAAAAATACGTATTTAAGGTATACACTATTAATATTAAAATTATTCTAATTCTGACACTAATATTTTATGAAAAGTAGATTTTGGGTTAGGAAACAAGGTGGCATCTATGTGCTAACTGAATATGGCAGGGACACTCAGTGAAAACATTAAAAACATTACTGTGGGGTGTAGGGAAGTTGAGGTAATTAAAAGTGTTTTGCAAGAGGTTATTGAAAAATATCAAATGTTGCATGCTTACATTGAGAAAACCAAAATCTGATATTATCATGGCAGTGGGACCTACAGAAGCACTGGATAATACAAGAAAAGTAAACTAGTTACACTTGAGAAGGACAAATATCAGCACAGACACAACTATTTGTTTGAGGTACACCATATTAATATTCTAATACTGAGCCTAATAGTTCACAAATGATAGGTTGTGCATGAATGACCATACTGCCATCTGAAAGCAGATTTGTTTTTCAGAATATACACATTGAAACAGTCAGCATGGGATAAACAGGGTTAGAGTTATTAGGGAATGTTTGCAAAAGGTTATTAAAATATGACATTTTTGTATTCATATTTATCTTGCAGAAATATAGTCTGATACTGTCTTATTGGGGTGGCGTAGGTAAGCCATGAGTGTTAGTTAAGAATTGATTTTAAACCATGATGGGTAATATATGAGCATCTATAGAGACACATTTTTGTTTGCTAAAGCAGTTATGAATTTTAGCTATATTTTCATATTAGAATTAATATTGTGAAAACTGTATAGCCTACAGGCAAACAAATGCTATCATCTTGCATAGTGCGATTTTACCCCTCATGGTTGCCATCTAACATGTAGTGTTTTGTAGATTAATATTGTTGTTTTGAAATATTGTTGGACTATGGTATGCTTAATTTGCATTGAGTATGCAATATTACAAAACAGCAGTGTGCTGCCCACTGTTTTCATACATCATTGGACAGCTCTTGGACAGACAATTCACTCACTGACATATAGGCTCTGTCTTGTATGCTTACAGAACTATAACCCTTTGTTTGACCATAATTCTAACTTTTAGTACATAAAATAACATTTTTCTTTAATATATTTGCAGTACAAATCCAATGTCATGCGGGAGACTTTTGATACTAACATCAGTGTGTAAGCCATCATCCAACTAACAACATTTGCATTCTGTATTTTATTTTATTTTTATTTTTTGTAATATGCACCATTTGCAGGATACTGCAAATCAAATGAGGTGTGCTGTTATTGGGTGATTTCGAACAAAACCATTCAGGAAGAAAGTGAGTTCTTAACTTAAAAGATTTCAGAAAGTAAGGGGATGAATTAAACTCCTGATACTCAGGAGCGAATGAGGAAAAATAAATCTAAGAAAGTCATGGCTAAAAAAATAATAAAAGGTATCCCTAGTAGTCAGTCCTACTGTTGAGAAGCTTTATGTAATCTACGTGATTCCATAATAAAGTCCTCGCTGTACTGAAACTGTTTGACAAATAATTTTATGAGGATATGCACAATTTTATATTACAGTCGCTTGCAGTAGGAACTCTGTGCTGCTTAGTGTGTGGATCTCACCTTGCGTACAATAACTGCAAACTTGTTGATTGTTCAGCTGACTGTGTTTGACATATTTGGAGTGACCGTTAAAGAAGCATTTTGGTATATGGTTATGATAAAGGTGGAGAGTTGCAGAACACAAGGGAAAACAAGCCTGCTTAGTGGTGTGAACAGCACAGCAGAAAAATATGGTGCTAATCCTTGCTGTATGAAATCATGTTCTGTAGTATGAAAACATTTTAGAGAAGTTATTTAGGACCCTGAGGTATATGGCCTGGTCATTGGATTCCAGCCATATATTCATGCTGCATTAGGGAACTGGTTAAGCTGCATCTGGAGTACTTTGTGCAGCTGTGAAGGTTATGGAAAGGAACAAAAGTCTGATAGGAAATGTGCAATGTAGATTTAATTTTTACAAACTGCTGGAAGTGCACTAGGGTAATTTTGAAGTTGCATAGATTGTTGACGTCTCAAATTCACAGTAGCAAAAAAAAAAAAAAAAAAAAAACACCACGTATTTGCAGTATTATTAATCTTGTCTTATTTATTTCATATTTTAAGTTGGGTGTAAAATGCTTGTGTCTGGTGTTTACATTAACAGGTATTATCTGATTTTACATGATTGCAGGCACTTACATTTAGTTATTGTTGAGGGGGGGGGATCTTCCATTAACATGTTTATTGCACCAAATCTGTTTACAGCACCAGAACATGATAGCATCTGTGTAACTTGCCAGGCTCCACTAGTGGCAAAGGGTGTCACTGCTAAGTTTTCACTTTTGATAAGTCTTCATTTAGTGGGTGTCAATTTTTTTTTCTCAATAGAATGTGCAATATGCTCTATTATGGCCCTGCCATAAAAATTAATAGTTGTAATAACCTGTTTAACATAACTGCAGAAAACACAGTTTTTTCTCAAACTTAAGGGGGACCTTGGATCTTAGGTTGATAAATCATTCTGCTTTGATCATCATCTAATGACAATAGTCAAGCCTGTCTACCTAGTACAGCTCTTTGCCCAAGGAATATCATCCAGATGTAAAGAGGTCAATGCTGCTTTATATTCAGCGTTAATTAGGACGATTATTGAATGTAATGTCCACTTTGGGATGTCCATCTCTGGACACATCAAACAAGTAAACCCCAAAGGATCCTAACCAAGATTACTACTTGCTTAAAAAACCCTTACGCACCCAGAAAAGACTGAAAGTACTACTCTTCCTTTGTTCAGTGCCTCATAAACTCCTGGGGAGAAATCTTTACTTTGCTTCCCACGCCATTAGGGAATCCACTGGATCTGGTCCTCTTGTTTTTACACAAAACAAATAGTCCCATAAATCCCAGAATCAGGGATGTGAATCTTCATCAGCAGATAAATAAAGCACTAGAGGGATATGCTCATTACACAACACCTCCGCCATTTCTGGAATATACTCCCCCCTGCAAATTAAGCAGTGTGATACACTATCTTCTTTTGCATGGGACCTGGATGATTGGCTGGGTATTCACAAATCAACCACAGTCTTGACTGGCTTAAGGTTGGATGTTGGCAAGGTGTGAAAGGTCACAAGATTCAATTGCTTGTCTAATAAAATTCCCATTGGTTGTTTTTTATGACACAGAAATTGTATCAAGACTGCTTGTTCACCAGTCTATCACTATAATATGTTTTATTTGCAAATTATATTGCTTTAAGTAGGTGAACACTTTTATTTACTTTTTATAACAGGAACAGTAGGCATTTTTATATAGGAATGTTAGTATAGCAATGCAGATTAATACACTTTTTCACAAAATAGATGGAACTGAGAAAGACTCTGGGAGAATTGGTGTTTTCACAAAATGCAGAATGTGAAGGTCGGTGTTAAACTATATATTCGGCATGTTAAATATCAGTCTGAAACATGGGATCTATTTGACTTGTTGTTTAAAGAGTTATGGAATATGTAGATGTAAAGAACCTACAAGGATTCTTTTGTACTACGTGGTATCTAGTGCAAATGTGCATGATGCTGAGAAACCTCTGACTGCCACTTGGTGTATAACTACCACTGCTTACAGATAATTATACCTGCTGCAATACATATATTGATGTGTGTTTTATGTAAATATCTCTGGCAGTGTCCACATAAAGTTATAGAACAGCATTGATTGTATTTATTTATTTACTTGTCATTTGTTAACCGGGTTAGTCCAACTGAGCCAGTGGCCAGTTTTCAGTGGAGACCCCAGGAGAAAAGCTCCAGACAGTTATTACAAAGGGCCAGATTCAGGAAGCCTCCGTGTAAGAGTTATAACTCTTACACGGAGGCTGCAGTGAAACTGTGTGATGTCAGCATGTCATGCATATGCATGAGGTGCATAAGGCATGCTGAATCACACTAGTAACTCTTACACGGTCCGTGTAAGAGAGTAGGGGGGGGTGTCTGTAGGCTAAGCCCTGCAAGCGGACACGCCCCCGGAAGACTAGAATGGCTGAAAATAAACAGCCACGAGAGAGGCCATGGAAATGTGCATAAACACACTACACAACACATGCCCCGATAGACCATCACTGTATAAAGTGAAGAGATGTAATAAAATTAAATTAAAACCTTTTTTTTAAAACCCGTAAATGTTTGCTACTGTGTGCCTGTGGGTGTGCTACTAAGCAATCACAGTTAGCAATCAGTGGAAAAGGATATAAGAACTAAATATGCAAAGTAAGCCAAGAAGTAATAGCTTAGCAGTAGAGTTGCCGGCCTAAGAATAGGCAGGCAGGGTTCGAACCCCCACAACAACTTTTTTTTTTTTTTGTAAATAAGCACTAAAAAGCCCCCTGACAGTATTGTACACATGTAAATGTATTCCCTTTTGTAAAATGGAATGAAACGGAGCATATATTCTGAAGTAACACAATAACAAAAATAGTCAGAAATGTACTGATAGGTAAGCTGCTGTGAGACGGAGTGCCCGTAGCTGAGTAGTGTTTAAAAAGCTGTAAACTGCGTGCCTGTTGCTAGGCATCGGTTTAACAGAGTGAAACTGTTTGCAACTAGCTGTGCTTAGCTGAACATGTGTGTCACTAGCCAATTAAGGTTTATCCCAGCGCACACCGTTTGCGCTCCCACAAGCTAACTGCCAGTGCGCATGCGTTAGCTCAGCAAGCAAAGCAGACCTGGTTTTAAGTGCTTAAAAGTGCTTTTGGCATGTTTGATTGACAGGTCTCAACTCATTTCTGTCAGGAAAATCAAAAATCAGTTGCCAGATTCGAACCCAGGATACCATGCACTAGAGTCAAGGTACTAAACCACTAAGCCATGACAGCAATACCTAGAAATGCAGAAATAGCATATATATGGGATAAAATCCAGAATGGAGCATGATAAAGCATTTTCAGTGAAGTAGATACAATTCCAAAATGGCCAATCAGAGAAATGTGCGGAAAATCGGCATATATAAGCCCCATAGGCGGGAATACACAGCAGAAACGATTGTAGATCAGAGCTGCAGTCAGAATGAGTGGAGTAGGTGAGGGACGTTGCTTTCGAGCACAGCGTTGGGGCGTTGAGGAGTCCAGATACATGGTCTGGCTCCTTGTCCACCATCACGAGGCCCAACTCATGCAGGGCCAGGTCTCATGGGGAGCATATAGGGCAGAGGCATGGGACCAGTTGGCTCGTGATCTGACCAGTGCTACTGGCATTCCACGCACTGGTGAGCAGGTCCGTCACCACCATGCGGACTTGAAATGACGCAAGCAAGACCAGTTGTCCGAATGGATCCAGGAGGCCCGGATATGCCCAACGCCCCACTACTGAGTAAGTTACATTTTACTTATGTATGTAAGGATTTCAACTAGCTGATACCATGGAGATGTGTAGTCCAATATTACTTCTTTCGTATTAATCGCGAGATGCATGCCCGTAGGCTGGTGCGGATGCGCCACCGTGCAGGTTAGTAACCCCACCCAGTACTTGTAAATACATATTATACTGTAGCATGTATCAGAACACTGCAGTGTATTGATTAAAAGTAATATAATGTGCAAGCAAGATTTGAAAGTCTGCAGGTATGGCTGCAACAAGTTCATCAGTATGCAAGTGTAACTGGAAATATAATTGATAGAATTAAACAGTGCTGTCATACAGATGTCCCACCATTAATTAAATATAGTGTAACCTGCAGTAGTCTCAAGAGTACAGCTTCAGAATCTGAGGTAGTCACATGTGAGATATATCCCCTGTTGAAATGCTGAATCATGACAGAAGTGAGGCTGTTGGAAAGTGTTTGAATCACCACTAGTCTAACATGTGAACAAAGCCTAGAAGTAGCAACCTGAACTGTGAATTTGCAGGAAGTGTGAGACTGACAGAAAGGGTCATGTATGAATAAATAAAGTAGTAATAACCCCGGAAAATATTAGCCCCAGTGTGTTTCTACAGAACTAAATGCATGTGGGAAGTACAACTTAATATACCAAACTGATTTCAGTGTGTCAGAATCTGGAATGTCTAGCCAAATGCTGTATATGGTGATCACAGTAAACAATTTGCAGATAGAATGAATGATTGTCTGACAGACTAAACAGCCATAGTTGTCCCCTGTCCTGTCATCAAAGTGTAGCAGGATGATGTATCTGATCAGATTCAAAATAAGTAGGATAGTGATGTATTTGTAACAGGTGTAGCTTGACAGTCAAATAAAATTTATTTTGAAACATCAGCCTCAACTTAATTGTGTACCTATTATAAATGTAAATCAATGTGTAACATATGAATGTGTCATCACTTTCTATCTCCGCCCAACCCTATAATTCCATATAACAACACCCACTAAATAATGGTATGTGAACATTTCATTAATCATGGACATTTGTCTGTTTCAAAATATATGCATGTCTGTTCGTGCATGTGCCCTGTTCATACCTGCAAATCTGATGGCCTGTTGCCATTAATCAACCCTGCATGTTGTTTGACTGTGTATTTCTGTTCAAATAATGCATGTGATATTGATATGCCCCTTGTTCAATGGTGTTAATATCTGGGTGTTTGTTTGATGGGAATACCAATGCATGCTGTTACAACTAATCTGAATGGAATACAATGCCACTAACCCAAACTAACATAACTACTCACAAACCTAGAACGCTTGGGAAGGCAGGTCCCAGCGGACCCACCTCTCCCACCTCAGCTGGTGACTGCACCTGGCACTAGTGCCCAGGCTGGACCCCCCTCCGGTGGCCCTGTGCCACCTTCGGGTGGGAGCGCTGCAGGGGATGGGGCCCGTCCCCCCTCTGCAAGTGTGGCCGGGGGGGTTCGTCCACTCACCCTCTGCGGTGTCCAGTCTGTGGTGCGAAGGGAGATCCAAGACACTGTTCTTGGGCCCCTACGCCAGCTCGAGGCTCGTGTGGCACAGCTAACGGCCCCGGCCATTGCCCCGCCTACACAGCCCCCAGCACAGCCCCGTCCTGGGCTGTGAAGGAACAGTGGCAACTGCCTATGGGTGGGGATATCAGTTCCACTGTTGCCATCTGTGGGCTCATGCATCTTGGAAATCCCAACCTCCGTCCCGTCAATTGTGTAACCCCCCCGTGTGTCATACACGCCCCTGTATGCGTCTTGTCTGTCTTGTCTGTTAACCTACCCAACCTACCTCCCCAGCTATACCGACTTCCTTCACCTGACATACCACTCTCACCTGAAAAAAAAGGGCACTCTGTACCCACAAAAAATTACGCCCATACATAGCTGTCCATGTCGCACACATGTCTGCTTGACATTGAAACAGTTAATTACAATTGGCTCTACAACAACTATTAATGTTGTCCTGACACCTCTCTCAGGGGTGAAAGGTTTCCAATGTCTCACCAAAATACATGGAAATGCACAGCTGTTGCTGCCAAAGACATGGGCATCTATGGGCCTTACCTACATCCCTCCTGCAAATCCCACGCTTGTTTCCCTACTGTCTTACCCTCTTTGTGACCCCTTTTCACCACTTTCCTGTCACCCCTTTTTCTTTTCTTTCAAAGAAATTAGCTGGTGTGCGCTTGTTAGCGGAGCTCACCGCCAGTGCATGTGAGCTCCAGCAAAAAGCGCAGACCTGGTTTAAAGTGCTTAAAAGTGCCTTTATGGCACTTTGATTGACAGGTCCTGTACTTAGTTTGAAAGTTTGCTAAGAAAAATAAATTCCCACTCTCGAACCCAGGACCTTGGTAACATTAGTCTGTATGACCTACCACTAAGCCATGCCTGCTTTATAAGAGCACACTGCTAAAATAAATATAACATGTAATAGTAGGAATCAGTATAAAGGCAATATAGGAGATGTACTATCTAAAGCATGTCAGGTAGGGTTTTAATGGCCAAATTACTGGATTCCCATACTAGTTCAGTGTGAACAGAAACAGCCCTGCTACCTGTTAGCTTGTACATAATAATGTAAGGTAATGTACATATGTGAAGGTATGTATATCTACACATACATATATATAAATATATATTAATACATATGAAATATAGTCGTAGGTCTCAGTAGCCATACACACTCACTACAGGAAACAGTGAACATAATTGCAGCAACCTGAATCTGCAACACAGCCTGACCCCTGTGTGACCTACTTACCCTTCTAACTGCTTAAAGGTGGCCTCAGCACTTTGATTGACAAGTCCTGTACTCAGTTTGAAAGTTTGCAAAGTAAAAAATTCCCACTGTCAGTCTCAAACCCAGGACCTTGGTAACAGTAGTCTGTATGACCTACCACTAAGCCATGCCTGCTTTGCAAGAGCACAGTGCTAAAATAAATATAACATGTAATAGTAGGAATCAGTATAAAGGCAATATAGGAGATGTACTATCCAAAGCATGTCAGGTAGAGTTTTAATGGCCAAATTACTGGATTCCCATACTAGTTCAGTGTGAACAGAAACAGCCCTGCTACCTGTTAGCTTGTACATAATAATGTAAGGTAATGTACATATGTGAAGGTATGTATATCTACACATACATATATATAAATATATATTAATACATATGAAATATAGTTGTAGGTCTCAGTAGCCATACACACTCACTACAGGAAATAGTGAAGATATATGCAGCAACCAGAATCTGCAACACAGCCTGGCTCCTGTGAGACCTACTAAGCCCTTTAACTGCTTAAAGGTGCCTCCAGCACTTTGATTGATAGGCCCTATACTCAACTCAAAAGCAGAATATGAGCATACTAGTAGTCCCTACCACAAGACCATTGTAACACTAGTCTGTATGACCTACCACTAAGCCATGACTCTCATACAGGAATATAGTGCTAAATAAGTGGAACACGTAATAGTAGGAATGAAGATAAAGGCAATATAGTATGTCTACTACCCAAAGCATGTCATGCAGACTTTTATAGTCCCAATTACTGGGTTCCCATACTAGTGTAGTGTTAACAGAAACAGCCCTGCTAATTGTTAGCTTGTACCCAATAATGTCAACTAATGTACATATATGAAAGTATGTATATGTACACAGATATATATATATATATATTTATATAGCAATACATATGACATATAGTTGTAGGTGTCAGTATGCATACACACTCACTATAGGGAACAGGCAAGATAAATGCAGCAACCTGAATCTACAACACAGCATGAAGCATGGTAGATGTACTAACCTTCACACTCACAAAACACTGTCAACAGCATACCAGCATGGTCCACGCCTACAATCTGAAAGGGCAACGCCTATCTCACATACCCTTTTATAGCAGTGTCCTGAAATCACAGTGAGACATGCAATCAGTACACACCCAGCTGCATGCAATTAGCAAATGCTGCCTTACAATTGGTGCAGAGGCCATCACATGGACCTATGCAGATACCTACAAAAGCAATGAGTACCCACACTACACTCATGCAATACATTCATTGCACAAAACCGACAGAGAAAGAGAGAGAGAGACAGAGAGAACAAAACAGAACAAAACAGAAATAAAGACAGCCAGCAGCAAAACCAGCAGCAGCAGCAGCAGCAAACTTCAAGCAGCACCAGTGACACACCAACAGCTGCCACAAACACAGGTAATGCAAAGTAGCAGGTTAATCCTGTGTATACTGTGACACCTCCAAATGTATCATAGTTCACTATCTATAGGTATGTCCATGAGATAGGTTCTGTGTTCATAGTCATGAAATATAAACATATGTAATATTGTTGTACATGTGGGCCATAACTAACACTTCCATAGCTTAGAACACAAGGCCAGTTGTGCATATGATGCAGTAGTTCCCAGGGTCAGTAGAGGTTCCTCCTCATTGGTGTGGGACCACTGTGTTTGTATGGCACTGTTCAGGTACATATCCTGTAGTATGGCCAGGGATTAATATCAGTCTGTCATGTGGTGCTATGTCCTCCAGGGGTGAATGTAGCACACATCCAGGGATACCATTTCGTAACAGTGATGATATGTGTTCTGCAATGATGAGGGTGGCTCTCACCTGGTCATGTGAGAGGATAGGGAGGTTACAGTCATCTGGGATAACTAATAACACGTGTGTAGGACAATGGGGGGGGGTACCTGCACCTTAACTGTCTGCAACAATGTTGGCAATATCTGTGCATTTGGTGAATGTGAAGCATCTTAACACTGCAGACAACAGATGCCTTCCCGTCATGTGAATCTGCCCTGTGCTGCAGTAGCCTCCTACTATTGTTATACAATATGCCTGTATCTGTAGTCCACTGGACAGGAGTAATAAGTGGTGTGCAGTTGTTCTGGGTTAGATAACTGTGTGCACAGTACATGCAGTATGTGGGATGTCTGTGGTACGCATATGCAAAGGTGCTGGCGGTGTGTGTTGTGGCTTCCACTGGCCCAGTGGGCTGCATGGATAGCATCACTGTCATAACTACTGAATAACTGTGTAATAACATGCATACATAGCAAGGTAGTGTACTGTGCTTGTGGTGTTGTTCAGATATGTATATCCAGGCTGAGTAATGTGTGTCCACATCACAGGGTTGGATGGCAGCACACATCCAGTATGTATGGATGAACACCCAGAATGTGTCAGACGTGTCACCTGTGCAGAAGTATCTGGCCATTACCTGTGCATCCCCACAACACACACACATGCAACATATGGCAGATGTACTATAGCAGTACACACATGTTCATAGGTTCATACTAGGCTATCTGCCCGAGGGCATTTACAAGCCTAGCCCATCGTTTTGTGGCTTACGCCACCCCTTTAGTATGGGGAACCATACCCATTATTTTGCTGTGCCTCTGTCGAGCAGTGACATGGAGGTAATCCCTGGGGTATATCTGCGATCTCCCATCCATTGGTCAAGATTTCTCTTGAACAAGGCTAGTGAGGTGCTCTGCCTCACATATACCATGATTTTGTTCCACAGCATAGGGAGTCTTTGGGTGATGAATCTATCCCTCCAGCATGTCCTATTAATAGCCGTGTCGAGGTTTAAGTCTCCCGCCCTTGTGGCTCTGATGGATCTAGGTTTTTTAGGTGAAGCATATTCATCAAATCTGGGTTTGACATGGCCTTGTATGTTGGGCAAAGGTCACCTCTGAGCAAGCGGTAAGCGACTGAATAGAACATGCATGGACATGCTGGAGGGGCAAATTCCTAACTGAGAGTCTCCATTCACTCTGTAATGAGCTCGAACAGTTGAGAATGAACAGTTCATAGGTTCATACTAGGCTATTTGCCCTAGGGCATTGGTAAGCCTAGTAGAATGTGTTTGTCTTTTGCCACCCAATCACATCTTATGCTGCTATGCCCTTGTCCGACTTTAGTATACTTTGCCTCTGTCTAACAGCGACATAGAAGTGATACCTGGGGTACAACTATGATCTCCATCCACTCATCCAGATCCCTATGGAAGAGAGTCAATGAGGGACTCTGCCTAACCAGTAGTGTGAGCTCATTACAGAGTGAAGGGAGCCTCTCGGTTAGGAATATGCCCCTCCAGCATGTCCATGTATGTCAGTGCTGAGGTCCAGCTCTCCTGAGCATGTGGCTGTATGGGACTCTGATTGCCTGAGGTGCATCACGTTCATTACTGCTAGGTAGGGCATGGCTGTATATGGCATGCACAGATTGCCTCTGAACAGGCAGTATGCCACTGAGTCCAGCTGGATTCACTTTACCTGGGCAGCATATGACATCTGTGTGAGCCATTGCATCCCCTTGATGATGTACTGTTGTCCTGTACCAGTTGCTGTAGGTGTCTGGTTAGGTACATCCCAAAAGGTGCATTGTACGCAATTATAGGCCTGATGATGGATGAGTACAGAGGCACAATGACCTCCCCTGCCATACATGTGAATCAGTCATGATTAGCTGGGCTATATAACATGTCTGTCAATCCACGTTGGCCATGTGGTAGACAAATGACAGACCGCTACCATGTTTCTTCCCCAGGTCCCCAACTACGTCTTCTGTACTCAATGGCCTAACACCTATGTTGTACTGTGCCACCAATGTCGAGGCGTGGGAAACTGCATTGAATATTGATACTCCCCCTCCCTTGTTCAAGTGTTGTGGCCGACAAGAATGGTAACAGCTATAACGTGGTAGTACTGGTGTGCTCCTGTGAAACCTGAAACAGGTTCATGTTACTGCACAGATATCGATGTCCAGAATGCTAGGTAGGGTTTTGGGTGCGTGCATCCTTGGGTCTAGACGTCCAGTGTTGAGTAGCATCACTCTTACTTCCTCATCCTTTGTGATACAAATGGATGTGGGTTTGCCTTATGAGCCTTGCCTAATATAGGCACTATGGGTGTAGCAGGAGGCTCCGCCAAATGTCAATAGGACTGTGGTGACAGGTGCAAGCTGTCCCTAGCAAAGCATACCACCCCAAGATGGCAGGCATTGGCACACCTGTGAATGACACCAGTATGTCAGTCAATTGTTGGAAGGGATCATCGTGCCTTGATATTGTGGCATTGTTCTAGGTGAGGGTAGGATGCTACTCAAGGTCAGGGTCAAACTGTCTCGGCTCGTGCTCAGAGAGCTCTGTAATGTCTCATGTCATGTAGTCCAGGGAGGAATGTGTCAGGCCATTCACAGCAGCATGGACATTGACTGAGTCATACCTGTACCTGCCTTGGGGTTACCTGACTGTTTGTGTTATGTGGCAGTTCATAGTGCCTGACAGGCTGCACACCGTGACCCTCACCTCGTTAAGCCTGGTGAACGTGATGTGAGTGTGCCTGATGATAGAGGCACCTAGTACAGGTGTATGAGGTGTGTTGTTAACTGTTAATGGCTGTGAGTGTTCAGCACATTGGCTTTGTGTGATATGTGTTGCACATGTTCATTTATGTGGTAGTGGTTGCCTGGATGTCTGCTTAGGAGGTCTCTGCTGCATAGGCAGAGCTGTGGTCTGAGCCTACAAGTATGATCATGTGTGATCATGTGTTAGGTCCGCTGTTGTGGTAGGTCTACATGAGACTGGAAGTGTAGTGAGTGATCCCTTTGCCACGTGACTGGTTATGGCGGTATTGACTAGACAGAGCCTAGCCTCCAGTCTGGTATATGGTTGCATCACTCACATGAGTTTGAATTTGTTGTTAGGAGGAGGGGTTGTCTGTGTACATGCATCTGTTCTAACATTGTCTCTGGAGTACCACACTCACCAGCTGGACTGAGGAGGGAACTGACAACTGACCTCTGGACATGCTAGAATACTATTGTGAACTCTGTAATCACTAATGATTGAAAACAAGGTCCAGTGGGGAGTGAGGGTGTACTGACATTACCTACAACTGCTGACTGATATAAAAGCGCCAGTGAGCAAATGCCAGGTAACCTAAGTGCAATGTGTCACAATGAAGTAAATGCAACAATGACAAGCAGTCACTTGCTGTCATGTGTAACATGGAAGTACGTACAGTAAGCAATGCAGATAACAGTAGTGAGTCACAGATGTGTTGCAAAGATGTGTACTATGTGGATGTAGCATGCCAGTGAAATAACAAGCTAACAGATAACAAGCATATAAACAAAGGTAGATGCAGGAGGCCTGGATGTAGTGTTTGCTACAACAAACAAGGTGTAGCAATGTCAGTAAGATACAGCTCAGATATGCAGGCACTATAAACCTGAAACCAGATGTCCCCAGCTATGAATGGCAGAGTACAGCCTATTGTCACACATGGGTGCAGACCACAAACCTCGTTAATGTTAAATAACTGGCCTGAAGGCCAACTGCCCATACCAGAAGTAATACACTTGTACACTGGGCCCACAATCAGCAGTTCCCAACTTCAATGGATGAAAGATATGTGTCCTGCCACCACAGTGCTTGCCACCAACCTCCCTAATGTAAAACAACTGGTCTGAAGGCCAAGTACTTAGTACAAATGACATAGAATGATAGCTACACTGTAATCAGGTTTTAACCAATCAGTAATAAGTAGAAGTTAACACTACCTGTATAGAATGTGTACCATGTATTGTTGAGATACTATGCTGATAACCTGTTTGTGTACCTTTCCAGATAGACATGGCACCTAAACGGAATCCTGCCTACTCTGCTGCAGAGGATGACGTGATCCACCAGAGCCTGGTGCGTGACTATGCCATACTGTTCTCACGCACCACCCAGAATCAGCAGGAGAGGTCTGCACTGTGGCAAAACCTTGTTAGCAGGATAAATGATGTTGGCATGCATGATAGGACATATGAGCAGGTGAGACATCACTGCAGTGATTTGATAAGAAATGTCCGCCAGCGTGCTGCAGATATCCGCAGGCAACAGGCTGCCACAGGTGGGGGGTGGCCACACATTCCCGCCTCACCAGACAGGAGGGGCTACTGCTAAGTGTTGTGGATCCAGCCCCAGAACAACAGCAACCATCATGCATCCTGATGGAGGTTGGATCCACACAGCAGCAAGACAGCGAGCGTGCAGGTAAGATGCCATATTCATTTATTGTTATTACTTTTACATTTGTTGACCCAGATAGTCTAGCTGGATATAAGTTCATTTTCAGTAGAGGCCTGTGGAGAAAAGCTCCACACATAACGTAATAAAGGCAGACAGACAAGTTGTCATTACAGACAGCCAACATAATAGAATTGTACACCAGCCTGTTAATTAAATCAACATACATGTAAGGAAGTCAAACAGTTTAGAGTCATACACAATGTACCGTTGGTTTCAAAGCAATCCTACCTAAAGCATAATGGTTATGCAATAAGGCAAAAGCCATATACATAATAGTTAGGGCTCAGAAGGGTAGAGAAGTAGAAGGAGTATGACAGATACAATGATATGGAAGAGGCAGGAGTCAAGAAGGGAAGTGAGGAAAAGAAGGAAGACAGTCAAGAGGAGGTGGGAGGGATGGGAGAAGTAGGTCAGAGCATAGAAGGACATCAAGGTGAAAGAAACAGGGTAGAAGCTAGTTTCTATGCACAATGAGGGGTTAAAGGTGAAGAGAGGGTAGGGAGAGGGACGTTAGCCTGGACTTCAAGAAGAACAAAGCCAGTGGGTTTGGAAGTACAGTTTGAGTTGACGTTTGAAGAGAGGTAAGGGTGAGATTAGAGTTAACTCCTGGTATGTACATATGACTGTTCTGTACGCTGTTACTTCATGCACGCATAAGGTGTGCATGTGGTATGTATCTGTCATCATGATATATATACAGACATGATGTGCAGCTGATGTGTATAAGGGAACTAGTGTACTACTGTACTGTATCATGTGCAAAATGAATGGCACACATGTGCCCACTGACATTACTCTCTTCACACTTCCAGGTCCCTCCCATGTAGCAATGAGGCAGGCCATACATGCTGGTGAGTCTTTTTAAAATTATCTGTAAAACAATTTATAAAACTAGGAAGAGTAGTGTAACTCTGTAGTAGACATGCTGGTGACTGTGTTCACAATAACTGTAATTGACAGGTAGTAAATTGAGTAGTGTAACACGGTACTGATGTGTGTGTTTACTGTGGGGTGTGCATGTGTGCCTGTGCCCAAGTGTGCATGTGTGTTAGTGTCCATGAGTGCATGTGTCCATTTCTGAATGTGTGCATTAGTATTGAAGTGCATCTCTTTCAAATATGTATTGAGACTGTAATCTGTGTTCCATGTTTTCCTCCCGTAGGTTCTGGTGCTGCTCTGGTGACCTGCAGCAGGGAACCTGAATCTTGTGCCCCAGGTACTGATGATGATGAAATGTCTGTAATAGTGCAGGAAGGTGTGTCTGGGTCCGCCATTGGTCAGCCAATTGACAGTACACAGCCTTCAACCCCGTCAATGCGCACAGTCATCCTGCCGTTACATCCTTTGTCACCATTGTCCCTAGGTGATGGACAGTCAGCAGTGGGCATAGATCAGGGTAATGTGGTACCTGTGGTACATGCATCCTCACAAGGCAGCCATGTGCAGAGGCCTCCAATGGTACCACGCAGACAGTCGCCCATGGGTTCTCGTGGGGGCATCCGTGGCCGTACTGCCTCTGGCAACGTGCCCAAGGAGGTATGTCAACCTCCACTATGTTTAGAACTGTCATGCAGGCACAGGCACGTATGGAAAGGTACACCAGACAGGGTCTGAGGGAGCTGAGAGCATGTCGCATAGCCATGACAGACGGCATGCATGATGTTGCGAATGCTATCCGTAACTTCACAGATGTCGTTGACAGACGTTGTGGGGGCATAGAACAGCTGCTCCACAACCAGATGTCCATGGGCCAGGGCGATGGTGTGCGTTTGCGATGTCAACATGGCCGTTTGCCAGCAAGAGCACCAGCTGGCAGTGGCCGCGGACGACAACAGGCCCACTCGCGCGCCTCAAGTGCCAGCACCAGCCCCAGCAATGCTGGGTCTGTGCTGTCATCCAGACGCCCCAGGAGACCACGTGCACGTGGCTCTGGACAGTCCCAACAGGGAACTGTGTCCAGTCAACACACCCCTGCTTCCGATGACAGTACCCAGTCTGGGTTATTACGGATCTGACCCGTAGCACCCTGCCAGGCACAGGTACCATGTCCGTGCCCACAGACACTGATCTGGATGACCTGACAGGTGCAGTCTGTGGCTGTCCACAAAACCCTGTACATGGCAGCCATTATGTGGGACTGTGTGCGTGCTTACACACATGCAGAAACCTGGAAACCTAACACCTAGGGCAAACACATACACACACACACTGCACCAACAACGGTCCACCCTGTACTGCTGCCCCTCACAAACACACATACACACACATGTCAATTGGTGTTACCAGTGGCCAGCTTGGGCATACCTAACCCACACCCTGTGCATATGATGACACTGTGCCACCTCCTGCATACTACAACATCGGTGCAGGTAAAGGTAAACACGTTGCTGATGCACAGGGTGACTACATAGATGTGTATAAGTAGTAACATGTTGGTAACTGTTGACTGTTGCAGTATAAATGTGTGTACATCCCAGCAGTCCTGCTGAAGTAACTGTATGAATGTCCTCAATTGATATCTGCACCCATACTACTTAACAAAGTGTACCAGCTGCACACCATCACATGCTAACATTGACTATGGCAATGCGCATCTTGTGCTGTTATGTAGATTCAGCTACATGTATCTGTTCTGTCACACATGCATCTATACACACCCTGCTACCCACACAGATGCACACACTCACCTGCCATTCCCATTATTTATCACCCTACATGAGTAGCTGTTGATACATGACAGGTACACATTTCAGAAGTGCACTATGTTGTTTACTACTGGCATCCCCTTCTCTACCTGTACTTACAGGGTTCAGGCAACCTCATCAGTTGGAAGATGTAATGTGCATCAGGTACTGTAGTACCCTGATTGCCACAGCAAACATGTTTCCCATACGGAAATGCACACACAGACACATCCCACATCCACACACTTGCCACATTCAGCTTCAGAACACTATCTAGGTATATTCGGGTACATGTGCGTGTTACAGTAGCATGTAACACTATACTGAGTACTGGCAGTTAGTTGTCTGTTGTCATGTTGTCTGTATAGAATAAAAGAATTGTTTGATTATCCTACTCCGTTTTGTGGACATTACTTGAAGAAGTGTTACCTTACATGTGTTATCAGTACCACCACCTTCTGTTTTGTAGTTTTGTTTGTATAGGGTGCTATCAACATCACTGCTTGTTAAGGGTAATGACCACCCTGCAGTGCATAGCCCCATGTGGCAAAAGCCACATCCCACCCCATCATTGTGCACACACACTAACCCCACCAACAGTAAAACACATACTTTCCATTTGCAAGATTCAAACCCATACCTAACTGTGCAATGACAGTAGAAACAGACACATTAGCAGAGTGTGCTATTTGCAGTAGGTGGAGAAATCCTTACTAATGCTGTACTTAGAGGGTGCTGACATCATCTGTGTGTTGGAGGAGGGATGTGCACCCTGTAGTGTGTTCTTCCAGTTGGCAAAAGGCAGTTAACCCTCCCAGCATAGTGCACACACATAAACCACACATACATTCCCTTTGCAGGATTCAAACCCCTACCTAGCTATGTTAAGACACTACAGACGGATGCATTAGCACAGCGAGCTATTCGCATTACTGGGGGATTTTTTTTCCCCTGATATACTTATAGGGTGCTGACATCATCAGAGTCTAGAAAGTTGTGGTGTGTTTTCCCAGTTGCCAAAAGGGATGTTTCTTTTATACACACACTTGCCACCTGCTGGATTCAAACCCCTACCTAACTATGTTATGACACTAGAGACGGACGCATTAGCACAGCGCGCTATTCGCATTACTGGGTAATTTCCTTTCCCCTGATATACTTATAGGGTGCTGACATCATCAGAGTTTAGAAAGTGGAATGATCATCCTGTGGTGTGTTTTCCCAGTTGCCAAAAGGGATGTTTCTTTCATACACACTTACACCCCTTCACACACACTTACCACCTGCTGGATTCAAACCCCTACCTAACTATGTTATGACACTAGAGATGGACGCATTAGCACGGCGCGCTATTCGGATTACTGAGAGAATCCTTTTCTCCAATATACTTATAGGGTGCTGACATCATCAGAGTCTAGAAAGTGGAATGATCATCCTGTGGTGTGTTTTCCCAGTTGCCAAAAGGGATGTTTCTTTCATACACACTTACCCCCTTCACACACACTTGCCACCTGCTGGATTCAAACCCCTACCTAACTATGTTATGACACTAGAGACGGACGCATTAGCACAACGCGCTATTCGTATTACTGGGGAATTTCCTTTCCCCTGATATACTTATAGGGTGCTGACATCATCAGAGTTTAGAAAGTGGAATGATCATCCTGTGGTGTGTTTTCCCAGTTGCCAAAAGGGATGTTTCTTTCATACACACACACTTACCCCCCTTCACACACACTTGCTGGATTCAAACCTCCTACCTAACTATGTTATGACACTAGAGACGGACGCATTAGCACAGCGCACTATTCGCATTACTGGGGAATTTCCTTTCCCATAGGGTGCTGACATCATCAGAGTTTAGAAAGTGGAATGATCATCCTGTGGTATGTTTTCCCAGTTGCCACCCCCCTTCACACACACTTGCCACCTGCTGGATTCAGACCCCTACCTAACTATGTTATGACACTAGAGACGGACGCATTAGCGCAGCGCGCTATTCGTATTACTGGGGAATTTCCTTTCCCCTGATATACTTATAGGGTGCTGACATCATCAGAGTCTAGAAAGTGGAATGATCATCCTGTGGTGTGTTTTCCCAGTTGCCAAAAGGGATGTTTCTTTCATACACACTTACCCCCTTCACACACACTTGCCACCTGCTGGATTCAAACCCCTATCTAACTATGTTATGACACTAGAGACGGACGCATTAGCACGGCGTGCTATTTGGATTACTGAGAGAATCCTTTTCTCCAATATACTTATAGGGTGCTTACATGATCAGTGTCTAGAAAGGGGGATGAGCATCCTCTGGTGTGTTTTCACATTTGCTAGGGGTAACATTTGGACCAAGTGTGTGAGCATGCCCAGTTCAGCCTTCCCGTGGCATGTTGTGTGAAAGATGTCTCATTTATCTAAGTGTGTGAGCATGCCCAGTGTGGGCTTTACATATGTTGAACTCTGCAGCCCATCACATTTGTGGATGAGTGTGACCTTCAACAAATACCTGAAGTTTATGGTTGTGTGTTCTGTGCCATGTTGTGTAGTTACTGTCCGAATGCTTTTGTGTGAACAAAACAGGGAGTATACTGTGCCTGCAGGTTTTGCATGGGATACTTTGCACACAATTGTCAACATCCGTTCATACTGACCTAACACTGTAGCACTGTCTAGTGTAGTGCTTCAGTACTTTCACTGTGGTGGTCAGTATCCTGGCCTTTAGTCCTATCACTGCTTTACATTTCCATAGTGTGCACAACAGCCTGGTTAGGGTCCAGTTGTGCACATCTGCACAAAGGCAGTGCCTCTACAGACCCTGTTAATTGCTGCCCCATAAGCTTAACAAGTGTAGTCTGCAAATCTATGGAGAGGATCATAATTGAGCTCATAAACAAAGATATAGGGGACATGCAGACATTGTACCCATCCCATTTTGGCTTGGTCAGGGGCAGATCATGCCTTTTGTACTGGGTTGACATCTTCAAATTGGTCACTTAGGCCATTGTTGGGGAAAGGCAGTCCATACAGCCTACCTTGGCCTTGCAAACACTTTCAACACAATACCCCACTCAGGTATTGTGGAAAACCCTAACAACTGAAATGTAAACCCATATGTCACAAGATGGGTTGCAAACTGGCTTAAGGACGGGACCCACAGGGTTAGAGTTGCTGGCACTATGTTAGACTCCAGGCTGGTCACAGGTGGTGTCACACAGGGCTCAGTCCTTGGCCCCCATTGTTTGTCATGTACTTCCCAGAAGTACAGGCCAACATGGGAGGACTTTGGATGACAATGTTAGCAGATGACTGCACACTGGGCACCATAGTGAACAGTGCATCACACACAGATATCCTTCAGAAGGGACTCACAGTAACTGATAGCTGGTGCCAGGGCCATGGCCTGAAGTCAGAGTGCACAACATGTGTAGACATACCCTTCAGGAAAAGCAAGGTGACCCCAAGCTACCATATAGGTGGCAATCCTCTAAGCACAGAGGAGGTTATCATGGACCTGGGGACCCAGGTTAACAGTCGCCATTCTTCTGAGACTCACATTGCTAAAGTGGCTAGGAAGACCTTCTACATTGCTCACCTGATCAGGCTGGGATTCACATCCAGATTTAGTGGGTCATTGTTCCCCTGTACTCTTCACTTATCAGACCGGTGATCGAGTCGAATGCCCTATTCTGGCTGTATCTCACACAACATCTGCAGCAATTGGAGACACCCTGACTGTCCCCCACCTAAAGGATCAAGGAACCCCAACAGCTGTCATATGCTGCCAGATTGATGACACTCACACTCTATTCACTCACATACCGTCTGCTTAGAGGTGACATGTGCCTGACATGCGAGGCCATGTCCAAACAGAGATTAATGGGCATGCTCCACCTCAGACTCAGAAGATCCACCTGAACCACTAGTGCAGGTGACTTACACCTTAGCAGGGATGTATGTTGGACATGTTGGAGGGATGGAGTTATCACCGGAGACTCCTATGCTGTGGAATACAATCCTGGTCCATTTGAGGCAGAGCACCTTGCTGGCTGTGTTCAAGAGGTATCTTGACCTAATGCTAGTCGGAGAATGTGTTTGTCCATCAACACATTGTAAGCGTAGTTCAACATGTCATATGTCTTGTTTAGTATACTGTGCCTCTGTATACCTGTGACATAACATTGATACCCAGGGTAAACCTCCCATCTCCCATCCACTCATTAGGATTCCTGTTGGGGGACTCAACCAGTGTCTCTATGGACAACCTGTACTGGTAGTTTACTCATGTGTGGGCGTGGCTTCTGTGTTTTGGATAATGCAGTACAGCCTGTCCTATATATGTCAGTGCTGGGGTTCAGGTCCCTCATGTGCATAGCTCCCTGCCATTCAGATTGTACAAGGTGCAGCATGTGCATTGATTCCAGCTTGGACATGGCTTTCTACATCAGGCACAGCTTGCATCTGGGTGGACAGCATGGCAGTGTGTGGAGCTGCACTCTGTTTAATCAGACTATACATTACATGTGTTCCAGCTCTGTCATACTCCTGGTGAGGTACTGTTGTGGACTTTACAGGTGCTGGATGTGTGTGCATGAGGTACACCCTACAGGGGCTGTTGTGGTCATTTCTAATGCTGATGAAAGATAACTGCAGAACCAGAATGACCTCCCCTTAGCTAGATGTCAGACAGCATGGACCATACAATCACAACTGAAAACAGGACCCTCTCCACAAAGGGAAAGTGTCCTGTCTGGTGGACCCCAGCCATAAACAAACTGTATGACAGATGAGGGTTACTAATGCAAGACAGAGCTACATCTCCAAAGGGAAGACAGCTGTGATCAGCACTAGTAGAAAGCTACATTATCTCATAAAGACATGCAAGGTCAACTTGGGGACATAAATCACCAAAGACAATGAAGGTAACCACACTGCTTTCTTCAGTTATGTCAGACACCTGGTTGTGAACCCTCGGATATGCTCAGAGTTGGTACACAACAACATATATTCCAGTGACCTGACAGATATTGGCAACATTCCGGACAGCTTCAGTGCGATTTACCCCTCCCTCACCCCCAAAACAAGATAGTTATCACTGCTGTATGTAACCTCACTGTCATCTTGGATGTCCATGTGAGAGCCACACTCAGCAAAGACAAGTACACAGCATCCATGGGACCTGCTGGTATCTCCAGTTGCATGCTATGTGAACTCCAGAAGGGGCTGGACCCATATATACAACTGCTATTTAACCTTAGTCTTGCTACAGGATATGTACCTGAACACTGGCATACGGCAACAGTGGTCCCACTCCACAAGGGGATGCCTCCACAGACCATGGCAACTACCACCACACAGGCTTAACCAGCCTTGTCTGCAAAGATATGGGAGGAGTCATGGAGCTCTTACACAGACACATTACTGACCCACGGACCCTTGTTCCCACCTAGTTCAGCTTTGTACAGGGCAGATCCTGCCTTTTGCACCTTTGCACCGAAAAGTACCTACCATGAAGATCAGGGTTCTTCAACACATGTCATATGCTTCCAGAATAGAGGAAGTCCAGCTTTGTTCAGTGTCATACCGCATACTTACAGGTGACCTATGCCTGACATACAAGACCATGTCCAATCAGGATTTGGTGGACATACTCCACTGCAAGCAATCCAAATCCACCAGAGCCATGAGAGCTGAGTATTTGAACCTCAGCACATACATGTATAGGACATGCTGGAGGGACAGAGTCATAACTCAGAGGCATCTCACACTCTAGCAGAGTATCCCAGTTCATGTTTGACAGAGTCCCTCACTGACTCTCTTCAGGAGACATCTGGACAACTGCATATGAGACAGAGGCACAGACTAGACAGAGACACAGTCTTGTTATTCAATTACGTAAGGGGGTCATAATGTGTCACTACTAAGTCAGAGGCACAATATTCAGAATCTATTCTGTACACTTATTACCACTATAAGGGGTGGCAATAGCCACATCACTATGGCTAGGCTTATACATGCACTAGGGCAGATAGCCTAGTAGTACACTATGACACTATGAAACACCGGTGTATGTGTAGCTATTGTCAATCAAACAGTATGATGTGGCTTGGGGGGCTTGATATCTCCCTGTATTCCAACATTGTTTTGTCTATTCCTTCTAGCATGTCTAGGGATCAGTTGCTAGTGTCCTCTCCTGCTCAGCTGGTGAACCTGGGAATATTGAGGCACTGTTACAGTTGCCTCATGTACACTGACAACCCTCTCCTTCTGCCATAAAACACACATACATGTGAGAGATGCAACTATATAGCCAAAGTGGAGGCTGAGCTCTCTCAACATAGGACTAGCAAGACCAGAGAGAGGGTGAAGGTAACCACACACACATCTTTAATCCAGTCTCACATGGCACTGTCACAACTTAAGATCATACACATAGACACACAGAGACACTCTCGGAGGCTCTGATCAGAAGTCTACCAGAATGGCAGTGGCCACCACAGCAGACACTCACACAACTGCCTCCACAGGGCACAGCACATGCAACACATTGACCACAGAGTTGGTGTGCCAAACAGTCACAGCCCTTAAGGCCAAACACAATGCCGGACACACTTGTCATAGGTGACTCCATAGTCAGACACACTGATGTCCCACTCACCAGATCAGGTACAGAGGAGGTCACAGTAAGCTGCCTATCGGGCACTGGAATCCACCACATAATGCAAGCACTCAGGTCACTAAACTGCAAGTACAGGTTTGACCCAGTCATAATCCATGCTGGTGTGAACGACCTGAGATGTACCTCCCTGGACTACATGGAAAGAGACATAGAGGATCCCTCTGATTATGTAGGCCAGGCAGGTATGACCCTGACCTTCGGCAGTATCCTACCTTCACCAAGTATGATGCCACATAAACAGAGACAAGATGATCAGCTGTAGTATTTTGCTTAGACTATGGTGTCATTCTAAGGGGATCCAATGTCTGTCTGCCTGGGATGACATGCTGGACAGGCCACGGTGATTTGCAAGGGACGGCTTGCATCTGTCACCCTGGGCTTCGGATTTCAGATGATGCTCTTGCCACCCCATTGTGCCTTTTTATGCAAGACTCAGATTCTACACCTACCACCCTAGAACACAGTAAAGGAAAGACACTAAGGGTAATGCTGCTCAATGCCCAAGGTCTCAACCTCAAGCTGCACACACTCTATGCCCTTCTCAGTATGTAGCACATTGATGTCTGTGCTGTGCCTGAAACCTGGTTCACAGCTTCTGACAGCACCCTGGCACTATCGGGTGTTACCTCATATCATGCATTCTGGCACCAGCATCCCGACAACACCAAGAAGGATGGTGGGTGTCCATATTCATCAAGGACACCCTCACCTCATGGTTGGTGGCAACACACGATGCATCAGAGACCATCCAGGTGCCAGTGACTGTAGGCAAGACTGCTCTGCAGTTTGTAGCATGTTACATGCCACCCGCTCAAACTCAGGTACCTCACACAGCTATCCTGCAAACACTGAAGGGGATAAATGTATCTCAAAACACCATCCTACTGGGTGATTCCAACTATCCACATATAGACTGGGATCACTAATCATGCCACAACACTCTAACACAAAGGTTCCAAGAGTTCATACACTGAAATGCCATGGAACAACTGGTCCCAATCCCCTCAAGTGGAGGCAACATACTAGAACACATCATCACGAACATGGGGTCACACTGTTCAACACCAGACATATACCCATCATTGGTGAGATCAGATCATGGACTATTCTCAGTGGGAGTCCACATCCCACCCACACCCCAGATGGGAAATGAAACGGTGAAGACCTTCTCAAATGCCGACTTCACATTTCTGAGGACTGGTGTGGTCTCTTTCAAGGCCCCCAGGCCAGCAGACACCATTACCCAAGCCACTGTATCACTTAGAAATGCCTTCTACCAGCACCTCCAGGACTGCATGGTTCAGGCAATCCCAAATAATAATGACTCTTTGTACCACAGGCAAGCATCCAGTCTGGTGGACCCTAGCCATAAACAAGCTGTACAACACAAGGAAGGAGCTACTACAAGACAGAGCGTAATCCGTAGAGAGGAAGTCACCCCTGCTCATTGTGAGTAAAACACTGGGTTCCCCATACAATCATCCGAGGCATGTTTTGAGAGTAAACCCACTCAGGACTCCAGGGACAATCATGAGGCCTTTTTTACCTATGTTTGAAACCTGGGAGGAAACTCCCAGATATGCTCAGACTTAGTTCAGAATAATGTTGATATCACTGCACCTACAGACATTGGCAACATACTGACTGACAGGTTCAGTGCAGATCCCCCCCCCCCTCCCCCCAACTGGGGGGTATGTACACCAGAGGATTGTAGCCCCCCAAACATCTCCACTGCTGGGGTGGGAACTGCTCAATCCAAGGCAGAAAACACTTTATCCATGGGACCAGATGGTGTCCCCAGTTGTGTGCTCCATGAACTCAATGAGTAATTACACCCGCAGTTAGGGCAGCTGTTTAATCTTAGCCTCACCTCAGGATATGTTCCCAAGGAGTGGCATACAGCAATGGTGGACCCACTTCACAAAGGAGGTGCCTCCACCAACCCCAGAAACTACCATCCCATCAGCTTGACAAGCCTGTTCTGCTAAGCTATGGAGAGGATCATAATGGGAATTCTAAATGAAGACATAGGGGACTTGCAGACATTGGATCCAATCCAGTTTGGCTTTGTCAAGGGCAGATCATGCCTTTTAAACTTGGTTGACTTTTTCAAAACACTCACCCAGGCCATTGACATGGGCAAGGCAGTCCACACAGCCTACCTTGACCTGGCAAAGGCTTTTGACACAATACCCCACTCAGGTATCATTGAAAACATCACCTGCTTAATTGTGAGCCCATACATCACAGCATGGGTTGCAAATTGGCTAAGTGACGGAACACACAGGGTCAAAGTTGCTGGTGCCAGTTCACACTCCAGAGCTGTCACAAGTGGTGTCCCACAGGGCTCAGTCCTGGGCCCACATTTGTTCAGTATCTACTTTTCAGAAGTACGAGCAAACACAGGAGGATTATGGCTGACAAAGTTTGAAGATGACTGCAAACTGGGAAGCATAGCTGGAAACCCATCTGACACAGACATCCTTCAGAAGGGTCTCATAGACACAGATAACTGGTGCCACGGCCATGGCCTTACATTAAACACTAAACAATGCATAGCCATACCCTTCAGGAAGAACAAGGTTACCACTACTTCCCATCTAGGTGGCAATCCTCTAAGCACAACGTAGGTTATCAGGGACCTGGGCACCCAGGTTGACAGTGACCTTTGCTTGACACTCACATTGCCAGGGTAGTTTGGAAGGCCTTCTACATTGGCCACCTCATCATGCAGTGATTCACATCTAGATCAAGGGAGGTCATCGTTCCCCTGTACTCATCACACCAATGATTGCATACACTGCCCCATTCAGATTGGATGGGCCCACAAATTCCTCGACAGGAGGTGAAAGGGTCTCAAACATATTTCTTATGCTGCCTGACTGAAGGAATTCCAGCTGTATTCAGTCACTTACTGACTGCTCAGAGGTGATCTGTGCCTGACATACAAGGCTATGTCCAACCCAGACTTTATGAACATGCTTCACCTCAAGACCTCTACATCCATCAGAACTACAAGGGCAGGAGACCTAAACCTCAACACATATTAATAGGATGTGCTGGAGGGACAGATTCATCACCCAGAGAGTCCATATGCTGTGGAACAACATCCTGGTACATGTGGGGCTGAGCACCTCACTGGCTTTGTTCAAGTGAGATCTTGACCAATGGATGGGAGATTGCAGGTATACCCCAGGGATAACCTCAGTATCACTGCTTGACAGAGGCACAGCAAAATAATGGGCATATCCATCAACTTGCAGGGGTGGCAGACGCCACAAAACTCTGGCCTAGGCTTATTAATGCCCTAGGGCAGATAGCCTAGTATGAACCTATGGACATAGGCCTGGGGCAGTTCCTGCTATTAGGACAGTGGTCTGCAGCAGGCTATATAGTAGTAGTCGGTTTTAGCCATTGTTTTTGACCATGGCTATTCCATGTTGCTTCTTGTTGTGGTACAAACATGGGTGTGTGGTTATCCATGCTATTTATTGCTAGACACCCTCATTTAGTATCTTGTTCCATGTTTTTGCACATGTACATCACTGTATGACGTGCAGCTGTTTCCACAGGGTCATATGCGTGGATATGGATGTTAGTTGGGGTCCTCAGGTGTGCATATTGTACATGATATTACATTACTTAACACATGGCATTCATGCCTCAGGTGGTGCTGCAGGGCCACCTCTGTCGGATACACATACTACACTCCCTGTACATTTGGAAGCAGGTTGTATCATGTTAGGCATCCCTGTTACTGTATGAGTAAGTCAGAGCGGGTATCAGTCCCAGTGTTCCTACTGACCAAGCATATGTGCTATGCGTTGCCTCTTTGCCAAGGCCAGGGCATACTGGGCACGCCTCCTTCTGCCTACTGGGACAAGGTCAGGTTGTTCCTCCGAGTCACCCCCTGCCTGTGGTGGCCTTGGCAATGGTGGGGGGATGTTTGGCCCAGCCCTGTGCTGGTCCTGCTGCAGCTGTTTCCGCAGGATCATATTATGTAGCATAGCACATATCATGATCATTTGGGTACATGTAGTTGGTGTGTACTGCAAAGCTCCACCAGATGTGTCCAGACACCGGAACCGTGACTTGAGCAGCCCAAACACACGCTCTATGATATTACGTGTTTGTGCATGTGCCTCATTATGGCGTTCCTGTTCAGGTGTGTGTGCATTTCTGATGGGTGTCATCAGCCACGGCTCAAGTGCATAACCTGCATCCCCACTAGGTGTCCGTGTGGGAAGTCCCCATTGGCAAATGATTGGTACAGCTGCGTCAGATGCCAGATGTGGGAATCGTGGTAGCTCCCAGGGCAGCCAGCACACACATTCATTATTATGCCCTGGGCATCACACACGACCTGGCAGTTGATGGAGGGGTATCCCTTGCGGTTAATGTAGACTCTACCCCGCTCACCGGCTGGTGCTTTGATGCGTATGTGCGTGCAGTCTATTGCACCCAGCACCTCAGGGTATCCCGCTATTTGCTGGAAGAGACGCATATTGCTGGCCACAACTTCACGGTCATTAGGGACATATATATGATCACTGACATGTGGTGACATGGCATCCAGGAACTGGTGCAGTACCCTGGAGGCTGATGCCTGTGATATCCCCATCATATCACCAGTTGGTCTCTGGAAGGTACCTGTTGCTAGTATTCTTAGGCCAACACATACCTTGGTTTCCACTGGGATGGGTTCCCCTCTGTTGGTTCTGTGTGTGAGGTGTGGCCTGCACAGCTCAACAATCTGCTGCAGGAGCTCTCTGTCCACTCTATAGCTCTACTATCTCCAGCTCATGTAACCCATGGTAGGTGACCCTGGGCCTGTATACTCTTCTCCTTCTCCTCACTCTGGGTTGTCTGTCAGCATCTGCATTGTCACCACCCTCAGCAATTCGCCTATGCCTGATTATAATAGCCATGGCAGCCCCTAGCATTTCTGCTCTGAGTTCAGCTTTATTTCAGTTTTCAATTCTGATAGCTTAGCTTCTGGCAGTATCTCTTGTGAGAAACAGCCTTCACTGCTCTTTGTTGTGTTTTAAGTGCTGGGCTGGGCTTCTAGTCTGCCTGTGTAATTGCCTGCTTGTAATTGTTTCCACCAATTAACTCCAGCAGTATTCCCTGGCAGTTTCCCTGTATTTTGGTTGTTTCCTGTTTCCTCTCTGTTTCCTGAGGGGGAGCAATGTGCACACCAGCTTAAACACGCTCACAGTCACTTAAACGCGCGCACACATCCCTACACAGTGTTACACGCGTGCACACATCCTTACACGGTGTTAGCTAGGTTGATTCATGCTAAAACGCGCGCACACTGCCTTACACACGTGCACGCCCGCGCAAACCGTTGTAAACAGTTTGCAACACGCTCCCACATGTTAAACCTGCCTTACACGCGCGCACACGCACGCATGCACGTATATCAAGAAACTTTGAGTGTAGGGATAGCGTATACCCTCAATTTCTTGACTTTCCTAGTGTTCTGTTGGGACACACCTCCCCCCCTGATGTCTGTCTGTCATCTGTTACCTTACATTGCCCTCCAATCTGGGACATTTCTTTCTATCCTTCCCCTCCGTGATGTCACCTACCTCTTACTCTGTTCCTCCCCCTTCTCTAACTCTTACATTACTCAGAAAGTGCTCATTACCTATGTGGCAGTATGATTCAGTATTGTAACCCTCATTTACATAGGATTGCCTAGTAATGCTTAGTTACATATCTTACACGGAGCTTCCCCCCTTGACAACCACTAAACGGAGGCCATATTGTTTTTAGTCTGCAAGTCCCTCCATTGACATTCCATGTAATACATAAATCCCACAATTGTGGGCTTATAAGCTTCGGTTTTCAGTTTTAGGTAGCGCACCCCGTTTGCGCGGGTGTGCGCTGCAGTTAAACACAATAATCCCGTGAAAAAAAAAGTTAAATAACTTATTTTTGCAACACTTTTTCATGCCAATGGCCACATATTTGGCCATTGGCATGCTTAATGACACATATGCACCCTTTATTTGGAGCTGGCATAGCTCCGTTTTTGATTTTGCAGAAATGTACTCAGTTGTCAGCTGAGTACATTTCTGTAGCTAACACGTCCGTTACACGGACTGGTTTCTGCTTCGTGGATCGCTCAAATACCTCATTTGCATATCTTGGAGCTGCAAATGAGGTATTGAGCATTTCCATGCCCAGTCCGTGTAAGAGACGTGTTAGCTGTCTCTTACACGGAGGTTTGGGCTGTACCTGAATCGGGAGGCTTACACGGAGGCTTACACTACTCTTGAACTCCGTGTAAGCCTTCCTGAATCTGGCAGAAAGTTACAAAAAAGAAAAATATGTGACAATGAAGTTTTATGCAAACATTACAATAATGTGTTTTACATGAGAACGTTAGAAATTACAAAAGGCCTGATAATGAAGTTTACATAAACATTACAATAATGTGCATAACATACAGTACAAAAGTTAGAATTTTTTTTTAATCAACAAAAATAGAAAAGAGATGCAAATGAGATAGGACACTTGCAATAGGTAGGTGATAAAAGTGTGAGAGGTAGTAAGTTGGTAAGTTGGGATTTAAGTGGGATCATTGCAGTGACAGATGTTGGCATTTAGGAGAAAAGTTTTAAGTTCAGATTTAAAGATATTTATGTTAGAAATGATTCAGATGATAAGGGGGAGTTTGTTCCATGAATGGGAAATACTATATTTGTAAAGAAGTTTACCAATGTTTTTGTTTGGTTCCCAGGTGTCCAAAAGAAGATGGTCAGAGCTACAGAGAGTTCTGGGAGGGTATAATGAGATATTAGTGAGGATAGAGCAGGACAGGAAAGGGGTTTTAAGAGGAGAGCATGAGTCATTTGCAGCTGGGAGTGAAGCAGGCTTTGGGGGAAGTCAAGCCACTGGAGTTGTTTTAGTGCATGGCAGTGATGAGATTTGTAGGGTTTGTTACTAGCAAATCTTGCAACACTATAGTATGATTGACAGAGTTTAGCCAAAAGGGTAGATTGTAAATGTGAAAAGATGGGGAGGCCTAAAGTAGATATGGAAGGAGGAAGGCCTGAGCTAGTTTCTGCCTAGAGTCAGGGGCTAGGTATTTTTTTGTCTGTAGAGTAGGCTGAGCTTTTGATTTGTCTTTCTGATACAGTGCTGAATATGGGTATCAATTTTTAATTGGTCATTAATAATAACACTAAGAAGTTTACTGTGTGGGTCAGGTTGTATGATAGTATTGTCGAGAGAAGAAATGGTGAAGGTTGTTTTGAGGTTAGAGAGGGTTTATGGAAAAAAAGAGTAGTAGCTTTGTTGTTTTTTGGCTTTAGAATTAGTTGGTTGTCAGTTAGCCATTTTTCTATAGATAGGAAGCTATGTTGAATAGTAGAGAGGAGGTTAGAGAAACTGTCAGAACAGGTAATAAGGGTAGAGTCGTCCACATATTGTGTCAGGGAGGATGCTGTACAGGAAGTATGCAGCTGGTTTGTGGAAATATTAAAGAGCAGTGGGTCAAGAATCGAGCATTGAGACATCTCAGTTTGGATTGGTAAGTAAAAGGAGAAAGTAGCCTGCCATTTTACTGATTATTATCTATTAGTGAGATAACTAATGAACCATTTAATAGTACAGGGAGATAAGTTGAGTTGTGTAAGTTTATCGAGAAGTTTTGAGTGTGATACGGTATTGAATACTTCAGAAAGGTCAAGAAAGAGGCAAGAAACCAGTACATTTTTGCCCATGGCTTTGGCAATGGTTTGAGTAAAGGACAGTAGGGCAGTAGATGTACTATGAAGGAGTCTGAAGTCATGTTGCGTAGCGGTTAGGAGCTTATTATCTAGAAAGTACTTAATAAGCTGTCTGTGAATGGATTTTTCAAGAAGTTTAGATAGCGGAGAGAAGATAGCAATATGTCTGTAGTTGGATGGTTCATTACTGTTGCCTCCTTTGTATAATGTAGTGATAAAGAATGATTTCCATATATCTGGGATGGTAGATTATTGAACATCTCTATTGATCAGGATAGAGACGGGGTAGGCTACTGAATGTGCAGCTACTTTAAGAAAGAGGGGGAGTTGTCAGAAGAGGGGCAGCATGGCTTCAGCTTAAGCAGGAGAGAGTTGATGTAAGATGTCAGGATGGGGTTCAGTGTGAAAGAGAGAGTATTGGTGAAATGTGGAGTGGGGTGTGTGTGTGTGTGTTTATTGTTCTGACTATTGTGGGTTAGTTTGTGAATAGAATCAATGAGGCATGAATTTGGAAGAGTGGCAGTTTCAAGAGGGGTTTTGTCGGGGTAGGTGGTTGGGGGTTGGAGGTACTAAGGTTGCCAGGGTGCAGTAGCTTAGTAATAGAGTACCAGAATTTTTTTGAGTTAGACTTATGGGTGAATTGGGCATTGGAGTAGAATTTTTTCTCATCGGTATTGATGTGTTTTTAGCCATATTACGTAGTTGTTTATAGCTTTGGGGAAGAGAAGATTTAGTTTTATTCCATTGTTGTCAGGCTCTGTCTCTTTTTTCATAAGAGTTTTACAGGACTACTCTACAAATATGTCAGAAACGTCTGCTTACTCAGACAGTAAGTGAAAAGGTGTTTTATGTTTTTAATTATGACTATGTGTCATATTAATATTTCTGTTAACTTAATACAGAAGGTGTATATAAGATAATGCATTGTATCAAAGAAAAGTTTGCATAATGCTGGAAAACTTGCCACTGATATCAGTTATTTGCCTATAACCACTCTTCAGATATCTATGTTTGTTTAATAATAAAATATAAGTAGACCAGCAGTAACCAAAGAAAAACACACTGCCAGGTAAAGCACTCCCCTCAAATACTTGAAACCATGTAGAAAAAGAGAGGATAGAGAGTGCACCACGAGCTGATACTCAAAATTCAACAAATAAGTCCAAGAGAATCACTAGTAGAATCAAATCTTCGTTTATTGCGGACAACAATAACTGCAGCAAAGTAGTAGTAAGCGCTTTCGCGTTGACACCCAACGCTTCATCAGACATGTCTGATGAAGCGTTGGGTGTCAACGCGGAAGCGCTTACTACTACTTTGCTGCAGTTATTGTTGTCCGCAA
The DNA here is from genome assembly GCF_019279795.1 of Protopterus annectens. Taxonomy (NCBI): domain Eukaryota; kingdom Metazoa; phylum Chordata; order Ceratodontiformes; family Protopteridae; genus Protopterus; species Protopterus annectens. Next base: position 1,480,645,029 of record NC_056733.1, on the reverse strand, counting down.
TAAATGAAGATTTGATTCTACTAGTGATTCTCTTGGACTTATTTGTTGAATTTTGAGTATCAGCTCGTGGTGCACTCTCTATCCTCTCTTTTTCTACATAATAATAAAATATGTATATATGAACAATTAATAACTTTGCAGATGTTGTGGGCATTGTCTACTTGGATGCATTGTGAAATAGTGTTTTGCATACCCAAGTCAGCACAGACATCTGGAATGGCTCCTGAGACAAATGGGGTACTTTAGACCTAAGAAAATGTGAATTATTTACTTAAAATATTATGAGTATATGTAATAAGGTCATAAGCTCATAAGTGGTATTACAGTGTTCAGGTTTAGGGGCCAGCTAGGGACACTGATTACCTTAAGTAGGGTATATACACATTGTCTCCCATCCAGCTATCTAAGGACTTCTTAAAAGCAGTTAAATTGTTAAACAAATGAATATTATTCGGAATGTTATTCCATAGAATAGTTATTGTATTTATAGCAGATGAAAACTTATTTTTAGTCTTACATAACTGCATCTGAAAATTCACATTATTCGGTCATAGGATCTTGTCATATTTAAAAATTTCCATATTGAACAAAGCTTGCAAAACTGGATTGTGAAAAACACTGTAAGCTTATACAAATCGTCCATGAATGTAATAGGGTCATAGGTTCATAGGCTCATAGGTAGGTACTAGGCTATCAGCTCAAGGGCCTAAGTAAGCCTAGCCAACAAGGTTCCCTGGCTTATACCACCCAAGAAAGTTATTTTCCTGTGCCACTGTTGAACAGAGCCACAGAAGTGATCCCCGGAGTGTATTTCCTATTTTCCATTCACTCATCAAGATTTTTCTTGAAGAGTGCTAATGAGGAACTTTGCTTGACATAGATGGGTAGCTTGTTCCAGAGTATGGGAAGTCTCTGGGACAGGAATCTATCCCTCCAGCATGTCCTGTTTATTGTGGTGACAAGGTTTAGGTCCCTAGAGTGTGTAGCTCAGAGGGATTGGGATTTCTTTAGGTGTAGTATGTCCAACAGCTCTGGGTTTGACATAGCTTTATATGTTAGGCAGAGATCAACTCGGAGTAGGTGATATGCTACGGAGTAAAGCTGGAGTTTTTTGAGACGGTCAATGTAGAGGATCTGTTTGAGGTCAGTAATCCTCTTTGTGAGGTACTTCTGTGGCCTTTCCAGCTGCTGCAGATGTCTTGTGAGGTATATTCCAAAAGGGGCATTGTACCCTATAATGGGTCTAATGAGTGCTGAGTAGAGGGAAACAATGATCTCTCTTTTCCTGGATGAGAACCCTTTTGTGATGAGGTGTGCCACAAAGAAGGACTTCCTGACTACTGTGGTGATGTGATTATCAAATGAGTGACTACTGTCCACCTGGGTCCCAATGTCTCTTATCACACATTCTGCATTAAGTAGACAGTCGTTTATGTGGTAGTTCATGGGTACAGAGTTTTTACCAAAGGGGATGACAATGCACTTTTTGGCATTGAGCTTGAGGCTATGCCTTTGACACCAGGCATCTGTCTCAGCAAGGCCCTTCTGTAGGATGTCCACATCATTTGGGGACTCGACTATTGCTCCTAGTTTGCAGTCATCTGCAAACTTCATTAGCCAGAGGCCTTCTGTGTTAGTCTGTACTTCAGAGAAGTAGATACCAAATAGGAGAGATCCTAGGACTGAAGCCTGTGGTACTCCACTTGTCACTGGTTTGAAGTCAGATTTGGAGTCTGCAACTTTTACAGTGTGGGATTTTGTCAGTAAGCCAGTTGCAACCTATCTTGTGACGTAGGGATTTATACCTAGTTTAGTGAGTTTAGCTATTATTCCAGAATGGGAGATTGTGTCAAAAGCCTTGGCGAGGTCAAGATAGGCTGTGTGAACCACCTTACCCTTGTCTATGGCTTTGGTGACTGCCTCAAAGATGTCAATCAGGTTCAGGAGGCATGATCTGCCTTTCACAAACCTGAACTGGGTGGGGTCCAGAGTTTGGAGATTACCAATAACTTTGTTTATATGAGTTCCATGATGATACGTTCCATGGCCTTGCAGATCAGGCTCATCAGGCTAATAGGGCGATAGTTCCTGGTATCAGTGGTGGCTCCCCCTTTGCAGAGTGGGATAACTGTTGCTGTGCAACATTCAGTGGGCACAAAGCCTGATGTGAGGCTATGATTGAACATGGTGCTTAGGTGGGGAGACAGTTCGTTCTGAAGTTCATGTAAAACGCAGTCTGGGATGTTGTCCAGTCCCATGGATGCTGTGTTTTTGGCTTTAGAGAGTGCAGCTTTTACCTGCGTAGTTGTGATTACAGGGACTCTGCATTCTTCCTGTATAGATATGGGCCCTTTAGGGGGTGAGAGGGGGGTAAAGTTAGCACTGAACCTATCTGCCAGGATGTTGGCAATATCAGTTGTTTCTGTAATTTTCGTGCCATTGTGCTGTAACTCAGAGCAGATCTGGGTGTTGCCATTGAGATTCTTGACATAGCTATAGAATGCTTTGTGATTGTCCTTAGAATCAGTAATTGCAGCTTATTGAATAAAGGTTCAGCTGTCTACATCTATTCTCATAATTTAAGTCTTTAACAGAAACTATAATTTAGTAACCTTTCTCTGCATGCTTTCCAGTTCACATAAATGTCCTTGAACAACAGGTCTAATAATGGATTTAAATGCTGTTGTAAGGGATTCTTCATGTCTTGTATTAATGTTCTTAAATTATGACCCGTCTTCTTCAGTGCTTGACTACATACAGCTTTTGTTTGATTTTTAAAAGATAAATATGAGGTAATCATAATACCTAGATCTTTGTATTAGTCAACTTCCTTCCTAAACCAAAAGAAGGGATTACGTTATAATCTGCTGCTAGAGTACATGATTTTGCATTTATGAGTGCTAAATGTTAAACCTACAGATGTAGCCTATATCACCAGTTTATTCATTTAAGAATTCAAAGCTTGATAATCTTTTTCATTTTGCAAAGTGAAGCCGATTTTGCAATCATCATTTTTATATTACCAAAAATATATATATATTTTTTTGGTATTATTGAAAAAAAAACATGTTTAAAAGTACAGGCCTCAAGACAGAACCCTGAGGATTACCAGAGTGTACAGGAATAAGTGTAGACAACATACCTCTAAATTTAACACATTGTTCCTTATTGCAAACCCATCCCATAATCCATCTCACAATGTAGCTGCTCACATTTTATTTTGTAAACATTTATTAATCATATTAAATGGTGGATTGCCAAAAGCCTTTGTTAGGTCCAGAAATAATAACACCTGGTGACAAAACCTAATCCAAGTCTTCAGTAACATAGTCATAAAAACTAACCAGGTTTGTTAATGTTCATCTTTCCTTAATGAAGCAGTGTTGATCTGTATCTATAATAGAAAGATTTGTGCAGTTTTGTACAGTAATTCAGTTAGACATTGTTTAAAAACACTTACCTAAAGTCAAAGTTGAACTTATTGGTCTATAATTTTCAATATAATCTTTATTTCCTTTTTAGTAAATAACAGTTATTTTGGAGATTTTCCACTCTTCTGGTACACATCATTCACTTAAAAATGTATTTAAAAAGTTTATGTAGAACAGGTAAGTAATATATACCTGATGTTAATTAACAATATATCGTATCTGGACCCATGGAATGTATCATTTTTTATTTTGTCCACAGCATCTGAAATTAGTTATTTGGATATTATAGGACAGTTCCCATTAATTTTAAATGGTTTGCTATCTATACTAAAATCATTCTTAATTGTAATTTGACACAAATAATTTATTAAATTCATTAGAGATAGTCCAAGGGTCTTGAATATCACAATTGTTAATCACAGGATAGTAGGATCATAGGAGGTTACTAGGCTAATAGCCCTAAAGTCTTTTTCAGTGTAGCCATTCATTTATTCCCTTAACTATAAATTTTATCACCATATTATTCTTTGATGACTTAATATATTTATAAAAAGATTGCTTTGTTTGATATGTCAAACTATTTTAACTTCATATTTGTTTCTGGGTTCTCCAATTTTAAGTTTTGGATCTTTACATGTTTGTTTAAAAATTTTTCTTATTAATTTCCTAAGAATTCTACTTAGGTCCTTGCTCCACCACAGTGAATAGTTCCTTTTTCCCAGTGCAAGTAGATAATGTTGCTTTTACATAAGAAAATCAATGAATCTTGAAGTAAATGATCTGCAGTATGTAATGAATGTGTTTGAATTATCTTGTTCCAATCCTGGCAATAGAGTGTTATCTTACTATAGTCAAGTTGTCCAAAATGATATAGTTTGCAAACTTTTCTTATTAACTAGTTCTAAACTTAAGACCAAATTTTATTGAGATGTGATCTGGTAGTCTAAGGGGAGATGTTTGTGATGACATAGCCAAGCATATGTTTTCCTGTAGTGTTTTCAGAGATAGGTTGAGTCATACCATTTATCAGTATCATGTTCATAAATTCATGTTAAAAGTGTGTGGTTCTAGTTTGATCAGTCCAGGATATTACTGGATAACTGAAATCATACAATAGTATAATATTATTGTAATCTAAATATTAATAACTTGAAACAGAAGGTGTTTAAATAGTGTTCCATGGTATCAAAAGAAAGGATATACAGTGCTGGAAAATCTTTGCACTGATAGTTGGTGTCTAGCATTGCTTTGCAGATATTGACATTTATTTGTACATTATAAATGCAACTGTGCTTACAGATCATAATTATACACATATCTCAAAAAAGGAAGTGGCATTATCATCTCATAACTTAAGCATAAAATCATTATGTCTAGCTGCAAAATTACCAATATAAATAGGATTGTGTGCTAAACAACCTTCATATTTTAACTTTCTTTTTAGGTATTACAGTTTTTGAGGTACTTACATTTGTTTACAGGTAGGTTGCAAAACTGCATTCTCATGAATTTAGATCAGGTGAAAGCTGCCCAGGTAGAAACTCTGCAGGTGTCAGGAGGTGTGAAATTCCACTACAGCTAGGTGTTTATGAGCCAAGTGAATTAGTGTAGCAATACTAAAAGAATGCTGGCCTGTCTGTGAGAAATAGGCCCACTGGCTGTTCTTTGCTCATTAGTCTGACTTTGCAGGATGACTTTAATTTGTGTGAAGTTATGTGGAATACTTTGATGTGTGAATACTTTTTTCCCATAGAACAAAACTGAAATACAATTCATGATTGCCATTTTTATTCCAGTCAGATTTCTGAAGTGCATACAGAAGTAGCTATACTACAATAGCTGGGTGGTGATGTCAGTAAAAAATAACTCACTCTCTTGTTTCTTCATTTTAAACAGTCACAATCTGGCTTTGCAGGACTAGTGTACATCCACAAGGTTAATGTGAGCTGTGTGAGACAGCTTGGAAATCTTTAATGTGTGGCTACTGTTTACTTAGCAAAACAGAAATGCATAAAATACAAGACTGAAATGTTTTATTATAATCATCTGAAGTACATGCAGAAGTAGTTGTAACTGCTGGGTGGGGGTGGGAACAATCTGTTGAAAGTAACTGACCCTCTTGTTTGCTCAGCTTAAACAGTCACTATCCTGCTTTACAATTCTAATGGGCATTTGTGTGAAGTTAGAGAACTTAACTGTTATATGAGATATGCACAGACAAAACAGTTATAATTGCTGAGGCTGTGTGTGGATGAAAATGATTAGATGCCTGTTGTCTGCTCATTATTCTGGCTTTACAGAACTATTGTGATTTGTGTGAAACTTGTAATACTGTAATGTGTGGAGTAAAGGTGAAATACATTACATGGACATTCTCTTTTTATCACAATCTGACATCTAAATCACACAAATAAGTGACTGTTTCTGATAGGATGCATGTGTGGGGACAGATGTGCACTAGATAATGTGTGTGTGTGTGTGTGTGTGTGTGTGTGTGTGTGTGTGTGTGTGTGTGTGTGTGTGTGTGTGTGTGTGTGTGTGTGTGTGTGTGTGTGCATATGGGAGTGGGGTTGCTCACGCAATGAAGCCCTTCACCAGTTCACCTAAGTCTGGCCCTGGTCATGTATATCAAACAAATAAGTACCACTCTACACATCTGATAAATTGTCAACCCTTAGAGTAAATACATAGCTATCCTGAATATTGTATGACAACTGACTGGTTTCCTTACCTGTTATGCTGCAGTACCCATAACAGGTATACTTAGTCAGGTGCTCCCTGAGATGCTTAAGACTCCTACTGTGCAGCTGGACACTTTCTTCATTCTGTTTGGGGGTGTATAGAAAGAAATGGGAATTCATTAGACATTGCATGGTAGATGGTGGCAGTTTGCATGTGGATGTTTAAGCCACAGCACACTGACAGTACATGAATAATGCTGCTCCCCAATCAACTCAGGAGGTTGGGACGTCTATGTTTTAGATCTCTGCAATGGTTTTAGCATTGCTAACCATTACAAGACATGCCTGTAGCATGTGTAACATCTTGTAGCAAGCTACTTCAGGCCTCTGCTGTATGTTGTGGGTCTTGGTACTGTTCATCAAGGAGCCATTGCCTGTAATGCTGATAGAGGAGGCGGAGGAATATTTTTGATTCCTCAGGACATTTTCTTTGGGATCTAAATTACTTTTTCAGCGCCATAGTTGGCAGTATAATAATCTGCAAAGAGAAAGGCTTCATAATTTGTGTTCACACCTGTTTTTGCCTGTGCCATCTGTTCTTCAACAATGATCAGCTCATTTGTATGGCTGGTGCTGGACAAGCCCAATATAAGTGGTGCATGAGAGTGTTTGTACATAATAGCTGGAGGTGAAAAATATGACATCTTAGCCTCTTGTTATATGATGAGTAGTAGGTGAGCTTTCTACTTGTCCCCACACACTGACAGTGTACAGGGCAATACCTGTCTCACAGCAACAGCAAGAAGGAGAAGTGATTTAGAAGCCTTAAATGGCCATGAGTGTGGGGGTGTTTGTTTTATGACCAGATTAAAAGGGTGGCATTGGGAGTATAGGAAGGAGATGAAAGAGGAGAGTAAGCAGAGTGTAGAACATAATGAGAAAAACTAAAGAATGAGCAGCATGCAGGTGGGGAAGGGGGAGTAAATTGTTTTACGGGACAGGTGCCCATTTTTCATGCATAAAGAAAAGGTAAGTTGGGAAAGGAGGAAATAAGGGAAGCAAGAGCAAGGTAGGAGGGATATGGTATGTAACAGAGGAGGAGAGACAAGACTTATAGAGGATGTGCTAACACAATGAGGGAGGCTGGGAACTATGATGAGTGAGACATCAGACAAACAGTGGGGAGACAGACAATGGTAAAGATTGGATTGCGTAACAAACAGGGGTGGGCATAGACACAAAAAGGTATGGAAACGCCAGGTTGGGGATATAATGGGGTCTGATGATGTAGTCTCTGCCAGTTGTGACCCAGTGGGAGCTTGCTTGCTGCCCTGGGTGCTGTCATCATTGGTTCCTGTCTTAAATGGTGGACACTGTGCTGGACAAGGAGATGTCTCAATGAATCACTGCAGGAGGTTCTCTATATGACAAATTGAGACATCCAACCTCATGTCGATTATCTCCCACAATGTCTGCCACCTGCTGATTGGTGACAAAGGTATCATCACCACTGGCACTGTTGCTGATGGGGACAACTGTCCCTGCATCCAGAACAGAAGTACCTGTGGTGCCTGGTGAAGCTAGGTCAGGAGGTATGGAGGCGACTGCGGCACACTGGGACCCAGATGTTGTGGGTGCTTCTGGTGATGGTGATGTTGCTGCTGCTGCCATTTCTGTGAGGCCGACAGTCCTTGACTGAAAGAAAGGTGCAGATCTAGCTGCCGGTGCATATAATAATAAAATAAATAAATAGTGAGAAACAAAATAATAAATGATGTATGAAACAGAAAGGCTAGTGACAAAGGGGCTAAAGGAGAGATAAGTACAGATACAGTGAAAAAATTAAGCTGATATATATTTTTACAATTATGAACTTACACTTGATAATGTGTGAATGAACAGCAAACAGGACTTGAACCCACAGCCATCATTATCTGCATTCTGAAAAACAAAGTATTAACATGTGGAACTACATATACAACAGAACAGGGGACTGTAGTCCAACACACAGTAATGGAATGTCTGAGACAAATGTTCATATGTTAAGGACCCTCACAGGTGTTATAACTGAAGGAAACAGGTATATTGTCAAAGAGTGTCTGGGACACAAATGACAAAATAAAAAGAAACGAAGCCCATACCTATGTTTTACATCAAATCTTTTATTAAGCATAATGAAACAGACACCTCAGCCTAACAATTATATCAGAACATGAACTCACAGGCATCACCATAATGTAAGAACACAACCTAACATCTTGAGCCATTTGTCCAAGTATATGGTAGGATGCATGCCACATATTCACCGATCCATGTTATTTTGTCAAATGGCTATTCAGTGAATAGCCATTCATCGAATACCTATTTAGCAAAGCTGCTCTTCATTGAATGGCAAATTTTAAGTAGGGCAAACAAGCGGTTGGCCAACTGAGAGACCGCAAAATAAATAAATAAATAAATACAGTTTAAAACCTGCCAAGGTGGGGGGACTATACTCCCCACACCCCCCCGAATGTGGGGAGCTGTGCCCCCCATCCCCCTAATGAAATATACCAACTCTGAGATCACACTACAGTGGGGAAAAGGGCAAATTCCAGATGATGGTCAACCGCTGGTTTGCCCTAGTTAACATTCGCCGTTCAATGAAGAGTGCCTCGGCTGAGGTGCCTTCTGTGCAGAGTCTGCATGTCCTCCCTGCATTCAGTTGGGTTTCCTCTGGATGCTCCGCTTTTCTCCCACATTACAAAGACATGCATTTGGAGCATTTCTACCCAGGCCTCCACTAAAAATTGTCTCATTCCAAGTCAGACTTCCCCAGTAAACAAATGTTAAATAAAATAAAATAAATACAATGATAATACTGTAGAAACTACGTATATCCTATGTTTAATATTAAAATGTGAGCATTATGGAGCAAGTATATTCACCTTGGCAATCTGTTACATGCTCCAGTCTTCTCCTGTGCAGCTGCCTATTCCATGCAATCATTTCAGGGGTTATGTAGAGAAAAACAGCAGTGTGTAAGATCTATGGCTGGCATGCACTGGCAGGTTATATGCATAGTTAACATAAGTTGTACTTATAGTTCAAAGGTGGTGACTGCTGTCTCACTTCGTCTTCCCATCACTCTAGAAGGTCAGGATGTCATTGCTTGCTGTCTCTATAATGGGGAAGGCACTGTTTCCCTTATGTATGGCATATCAGTGACAGCCTGAGCTAAACTGCATTAGACTTCAGTCTTGGACTGAGGCCCTTAATGGCCCTCCTGTGGGAAACGCTGATTGTAATCCTTATGGAGGGGGTGGCGAAAGAGTTTTGTGTCCTCCACACAGCACCTCTATGCTCTAAAAGGAGCACTGTGCCATCCCTTTTCCAGACGAGATGTCTTACCTTGGAGAATTTCATGGAAATGGGGCAGAAAATGTATGCCAAAAACAGTTTTCTCATGTAACATCTGCCTCTTAATGATGGACATTGATAACACTTCATTTGTGTGGCAGATGGTGGGCTAATATAGATGTTATATTATAATGGTGCAGAATGACACCTTAAGGTGTGAAACATGGCAAACCTGTATGCCTATTTCTGCTGTTAAGAAACCAGCACTACAGTGACTCCATTTCCATGAGGTTACATGTGCAATACAAATCCTTCAGAGACATGGTGTGGACAGTGCATGTGGAGTGTTGCCCGTAGCATTTATACAACATCGAGGACAACTGAATTAATTATTTATCAGGTTTTCTTAATGCACAAATTAACCGATTCAGAAGTAGTAATTAGATGAACCATAATCAAGCATAACAATTGTATCCTGACAGCTGAATTTGTATGCTATAAGCAAAAGAGAAGGCACTGAGAACTACTGCAGTACTGAAGATCTCACAAGAGAAGCAACTTTTGAACCTGCAAAATAGCTGTACCTAAGAGTTTACAAGGTAAGCAGTACTTTTTACAACTACAGTTTGAAAAGTATGGGCATTTTTAACTGCTGTTGTAGCTACTGACATAACTTGAAAACAATTTGTCAACACTTGACGTGTTTTGAGAAGATGTGGTGAGATGGGGGTTGCAAGAGTGAGGCAATTGTTGGGTTGAAGGAGCATAATTCGAGACACACCCATCAGTACATAAAACTCAGTTCAACACTTTGTGGCTGGCCTTGTGATATCAGCTTAAATAAAAATATACCTGTTGCATAGATCACAAACATATGTCATTTGCAAAAATCTTTTTAACCGTGAGATGAAGCAGTCACAAGCAGTCATGTCACATCATTCACATTGGTCAGTTGCAATGTAGAAGGTATTGTATTGTGGGGGACATTTGCTAAGTAAACTTTAAAGAGTGTGGATAGACATATAAAACTGTCAGACATGCAAACACCTTGCTATATGGACAAGCGGTAGAGTTGGGTGTAAAGATTCTGCAGGGCATTCATGAACATCAGTGTTAATTCCATTGTTTTCCATACCTACAGAACTAGGCCTAAAAAATAGAAGAAGCAGAAACACATTGCAGACTCTGTTAAAATGATGACACATAAGCCAAAGTTCTCTGATGTGGAAAATGAAGTTTGTCTCCATGGCTGATGGCTCTTTGGCCTCACTGCTGCTGATGAGGCCTACCGGGACTGTGCCTGAGAAGATCTGGTGATCAACATTAATGCAATTGGTTGACAATCTATGAAATGGTGCGTGGTAGGCCTACTGACGTAACATGTACTGCTGAATGAAAAGCTGTCCAGCTGGTATGGGAAGTAGTTTAATGGGTGATGGCCTGCCAAATGAACCACTTCTCATGGAGGCAGGAGGTTCTGGCCTTGGTAAGAGGCACTGATACCTCAGCAAGGTCTAATAGTGCAGAGCTGGATGTAGGGCAGAGCATGAGTGGTCAACAAGACTGTCTACTGGAGATGCTTCAGGTATGTAGACCTGTTTCTGTATAAAATTACTTGCAAGTTCTCTTAAACCTTTTATTCCTGTCTATCTTATTAAAGCTGTGTGTTTTATGGCACACAAGAATATCGGAGGTTCCCCCTGCACAGCCATCTGTTCAAGGTATGCAATTAAAATGTTTACTTTTACAAGGGTTTACTCCAAAAAACTGCTTTATAAAACAAATAAGGTTAGCGCTTTCGTACACATTCAATATGTGAACGTCTTCAGACAAAATACAAATTTCAAATGGTTGCATATATAAGAAAACTTCCTGTATGACATCATTACCCCTATTAAAATTTAAAGGCCCCATACTAATATAACACATATAATCTAAAACAAAAAAAACAACTTAAAAATATATCAAAATTAATACATATTTCAAGCCTTATAAAATGTCATTAACCATTTCTTATATATATATATATATATATATATATATATATATATATATATATATATATACACACACACACACACACACACACACACACACACACACACACACACTTTTTATATATAAATATATAGATATAAACAATTCACCTCTCCAAGGACTTCATTTTCAATACACACTTTATACAACAAAAAAATCATTTATTCCTGGGTAAATAAAAGCATTAAGTCTAAGTTGCCAATAGAGTTCTCTCTCTTCTAGCAATAACTGCCATGGCCCTCCTCGAGGTCCTTTCTTTACTTGATCCATAATAAAATACAAAAAAATGGTGGCCAGTTTTTTTCCAACCATTTTTTGTATTTTGTTAAATGATTTTTGTTGTATAAATAGTGTACTGAAAATGAAGTCCTTGGAGAGGTGAATGATGAGTGAAGAAGTTCACATATTGAATGTGTATGAAAGCGCTAACCTTCTTTGTTTTATAAAGCAGTTTTTTGAGTAAACCCTTGTCTTTTTGTTTTTTAGTTTGTCAGTGTTATTTTGCTGTTAAATGTTTACTTGTAATGTTAATATTTCTACACATCATTTTGAAGTACACTTCTGGTGGTGAGTCATACTAACATATGGTAATTGTACTTTGGTGTATTCAGAGATGATTTTTTTTTATTTGGCACCAGCACTGTGGAACTACCATTTCTGATGCTGGACGATCTGCAATTTCTGATGATGACTGGGGGGGGGGGAGTGATAAGCTGGCACAGTCATGGAATACAGACCATGTGTGTTGGACACAGGGAATGTGACCACTGCATGCCCAATACAAAGTATGGATACAGCTTTTCTGCCTGTGAACACCCATGAGCTACACCCCCACACAGACATGACAGGATAGGGGATACTAACAGTCAGGGAAATATGTCACCCTCTATTAGACATATGTGAAAATCTGCCTCAACACCCATGGGTAGAATGGTACACACAGAAGGTTAGGTAATGATGCTTGCTAGAGGCATAGTTACCTTCCTGCGAATGAGGCTGGTGCATCAGTGTCTGCAACCAAACATATGTACATGACTATCATGGAGGTACAGGCCAGTACCGCAGCCATGGGGGAAATAGTGAGGGTGATATATGGTGGGAAGATGACTTATGGGAGTGTATACCCTGTAAGTGGGATGACTTCACAAACTGTGATGTCCTATGTCCTCTCAAGCTTGCCTGCCTGGGGAGAGGTGCAGTCCATGAAGCCATTCCACTGCTACCTCCACAAATAGTAGTCACTGTGGACATGGGTGACCTAAATTACACTCTTGGAGTTCTACATCTGTTGTGGAGCTATTTGCCCTCAGGAGAGGACATCTCCATGGTCATGGCACTTGGATAAACAAATGTAAGTATTTATAGGTTCATAGGTGTTTACTAGGCTAACGGCCACAAGGGCCTTTTTAAGCCTAGCCATGTATTCCAAATCTCTGACAAGTTCTGATACCCTTTATAAGTGTAAGCATGGGCCTGTGAGATGAACCATTTACAGCTTACCTGTTTGCATTAGAGACATAGGTGCCGAACCAGGGATGAATTTTGTGAAGAATAAAAACTAACAAAATTATACACATAACAATGTTATCAGTAAGACGTATTCTTTACAGTGATAACAGTCAGTGCATTCATAGTCTTTCTGTAAACACCACAAATCCAGAATTATATTTTTTCTCAACTTTTGAAAACAAATTGTTACATATAGGTTCATCAGTTCATAGGTGTGTACTAGGCTAATGGACCTAGAGCCTTTACAAGCCTAACTCATAGGATTACCCTGACATTGTACCACCCAATCTTATTTCCCAGTGCCTCTGTTGAGTAGAGGCACTGGAGTGATCCCCAGGGTGAATTTTTTATTTCCCATCCACTCATCAGGGTTTCTCTTGAAGAGGGCCAGTGAGGTGCTCTGTTTGACATGTATGGGAAGTCTATTATTTAGCATGAGCAGTCTCTGGGTTATGAACCTGTCCCCCAGCACGTTCTGTTGATTGTGGTAATGAGGTTGAGGTCACTGGAGCATGTGGTGTGGAGGGACTGGGATTTCTTTCAATGTAGTATTGCTAACAGAGATGGATCAGACATGGCTTTGTATGTCAAGCAGAGATCGCCTCTAAGTAGGGAGTATGAGACAGAAAATAGTTGGAGTTTTTTGAGTCTGTCCATATAGGACAAGTGTTTAAGGCCTAGAATCCTCTTTGTGAGGTACTTTTGTGGCCTCTCCAGTTGTTGCAGGTGTCTAGTGAGGTACATGCCAAATGGGGCATTGTACTTGATGACTAGCCTAACGAGGGAAGAGTAGAGGGAGACAATGACCTCTTTCTTCCTGATTGCAAAACCCTTTGTAATGAGATGTGCCACATAGAAGGACTTTCTGACCATAGTGGCAATGTGGTGGTCAAAAGAGAAGCTCCTGTCAACCTGTGTTTCCAGATCTCTTATAATATCTTCTGTGTTCAGTGGACTACCATCGATGTGGTCATTCATAAGAACCGTGTTTTTCCCAAAGGGAATGACAACACATTTTTTTGCATTGAGCTTAAAGCCATGGTTCAGACACAAGTCGTTGGTCTCAGTGAGGCCTTTTTGTAGGATGTCAGCATCACTTGGGGAGTTAATAATAGCTCTCAACTTGCAATCATCTGTGAACTTTGTCAGCCAGAGACCCTTTGTGTTGGCCTGGACTTCAGTGAAGTAGATACCAAACAGGAGAGGACCCAGGACTGAATCCTGTGGGACTCCACTTGTGACTGGTCAGCAGTCTGACTTGGAGTCCACTCATTTCACACTGTGGGTTCTATCTGTGAGCCAGTTTGCAAACCACCTAGTGATATAGGGGTTAATGCCTAGCTTAGTGAGTTCTTCTATGATTCCTGAATGGAGAATGTTATCAAACGCCTTGGCCAGATCAAGGTAGCTGTATGAACCACCTTGCCTTCATCCACAGCTCTGGTGACTGACTCAAAGAAGTCGACCAAGTTGAGCAGGCATGATCTACCCTTCACAAAATCAAACTGTGTGGGATCCAGAGTTTGGAGATTCCTATTTCCTTGTTTATTAGGTCCATAAAGATGCGTTCCATAGATTTGGATATTAGACTTGTCAGGCTAATGGGGCGATAGTTCCCAGGGTCTGTAGTCACTCCTCCTTTGTGGAAAGGGATGACTTTGGCAGTGCGCCGTTCGGTTAGGACAAAGCCTAAGGTGAGGCTGTGATTGAACAGGGCACACAGGTGAGGTGCCAGTTCACTCTGTAGTTCATGTAGAACACAGCCAAGGATATTGTCAGGTCCCATGGAAGCTGTTTTCTTGGCTTTGGACAGTGCTGTTTTAACCTATGCAGCAGTAATACTGGGTGCCTAGCAATCTACCGGTATTGTGATTGGTCCTTTGTGGGGGGAGAGAGGGGTAAAGTTGGCACTGAATCTGTTGGCCAGTATATTGGCAATATCTCTTGGCTCCATATAGGAGGTACCATTCTGCAGTAGCTCAGAGCAAATCTAGGTATTGCCATGGAGATTCTTTACATAACTATAGAAGGCCTTGTGGTTGTCTTTACTATCTGGGACGTCACCTTATTCCGCATCAGTTTCCTCCTTCTGTTGTAGAGTTTGTTTATGGCAGAGGACTACCAGATTGGCTTCCTTTTTTTGGAGGAGAGCATCTTAGTTCTATTGGGTATGGCGAGATCCATGCATTTGTGTACGTGTTTGTACAGTGCATTGGTGTATGATTCGGTGGTTATGCAACTATTCTCCATTTGCATGTGTGCCATGAAGTTAGCCACTTCTGTTTTTAGGAGCCCAAAGTTAGCTTTGGAGAAGTTTTTCATGGTGGTTACCTTTGTGGGGGTGGTGTGGTGTGGGAGGGATGTGGATTTCCAGGGTGATTAGTCTGTGGTCGGATCTAACCAGGAAGGAGTTAACTATTTGTGTAGAGCAACGGTCGCCCATGTCAGTAATGACCAAGTCAAGGATGTTGCTACCTCTAGTGGGGGTAAGAACAAGCTGGTCCAGGGCATTTTAATTAATGAATTCCAGGAAACGTTGGGGAAGTGTATTGGTACATGAGTAGTTTTCCTAGTTAATGGAGGGGTAGTTGATGTCACCCAGTATGAGAGCGTTAGGTTGGACTGTAATATTCTCCAATGTGCTTAGGAACGTGGAGTGTGAGTCTTGGGACATTGTTGGGGACCTATAGCAGGCTACGACCTGAATCGCTGCCTTATCCAATGTTAGCTGCATCTGAAGTGTCTCTGATGTGTTATGTTGGGCTACCAGTCTGGAGGTGTGTGTTTATCCTTTATGAATATGGAAACACCACCACCTTTGGAACTTCAGTCCAAGTTCTGGGGCCGAAAGGTGTGGAATGTGTTATAGCCTGGTAGTGCAGGGGTGCTTTCTGCTGCCTTGAACCAGGTCTCTCTTACAGCACAAATGTCAATGTTCTCCATGTTAAGGAGTGTTTTGAGTGAGTGCATTTTCAGATTTAGGCTTCTAGCATTGAGCAGCATGACCCTCAGATTGCATTTGTTTGTAGCTGTTATAGTGGTAATTTGTCTTTGGAACACCACCCAAAAAAGGCACTGTGGGGTGGCAAGAGCCTTGTCCAGTATCCGGAAGCCCAAGGGTGACAGATGCAGGCCATCTCTGGCAAAGCATTGAGGTCTGTTAATCAGGCAGACAGATCTGGATCCCCTTAGAATGACACCAGAAACTTAGCCAATTGTTGAAATTGATCATTTCCTGCTTGTACTGTGGTATCATTCTGGGTGATGGTAGGATGCTGCTCAGGGCTAGGGTTATACCCCCCTTGGCTACATAATCCGAGAGCTCCTGCATGTCTCTTTTCATGTAGTCCAGGGAGGTACATCTCAGGTCATTCACAACCACATGTACAATGACAGAGTCATATTTATACCTGTTGTTGAAGGACCTGAGTGTGTGTTTTATGTGGCAGATCCTGGCACCTGACAGGCAGCTGACTGTTACTTTCTCTTTATTCACCCTAGTGAGTGGGTGATCAGTGTGCCTCACTATCGAATCACCTATGACTAGTGTGTTGGGCATGCTGTTCTGCCTTAGGGGCTTTGGTTGAGTGGCACACTGTTTAGGAGAGTTATGTGTCTCATAATTAGTGTTGTGTTGTAGTAGTCGAGTGCGTTTCTGCCTTGGAGGTCTCTGCTGTTTGGGTAGATTTTTGTTGAGAGCCTCCACAAAGGTAGGGGTGTGGTTTGTGTTTTTATGTGAAGGTAGGTCCAATGTGTGTTCTGGAGGGCTATGTGTTCCATGTGGTGTGGTGCAAGTGTTGACCTCCTCCTCTTGACCAGCTATTCTGGTCTTGGCTGGAGAGTGTGTGGCTTCGAATTTGGATATATAAGTGCATCTCTCGCAAGTCTGAGTGTTGGGAGGTAAGAGGAGAGGGTTGTCGGTGTACATGAGGCAATTGCTACATTGACTCAGGATGCCCATGTTCACCAGGTTAATAGGAGAAAGCACAGGGAACTGACCTTTAGACATGCCTGGATGGGTGGGTATTAATAATAAGTGCTGGAGCTGTTTGCTTGTAGAATGTTTAGTGCTGGTAGCACTTTTGTGTACTACAATAATTGCTACAAGAAGTCTGGTAAAGTGCTAGACTGATAAGCTAGTAAAAGTGCAGGAGAGGAGTGAACAAGCAGGTCTAAGGGAAAATTTGAAGAGCAGACTTTGGCACCACTCAGAAGCTACAAACAGTCCTGGATACAGCAAATCTGTATCTGGACTAGACTAGTTACAGGAAAGGTGGGAAACATGCAAATGCGGGCTTTTAAACCAGAAAGTTAAACAAAATGGAAAAACTGCCCAAACAGAAAATAAACTACAATTTCTGGGCCAGTGTTGGAATATTGGAAAATAGGGATGGCTCAGGTGGCTGTTCAGGGCCCAATTCCCTAGGGGGCCCACTGCAAGTACAAGAATAGAGTGCTACAGATGTAGCTACTGACAATTTATCTTTTTTTAAGTCATCCCCTCGGCTTGAGTTATTCCTCATAGTCTACAGCAGCATTACTGTGTCAGCTTCAATTGCTTGCACCATACCTACAGATCATCTCCGCACTCATAACTTTGTGTTCCGTTTTTCTCTGTTTGTGAAACAGCGATGCACAAACTTGATCACAGAATTCCATGACTGTGCACCATTAAAAAATGTTAAAAAAGTAAACAAAGTGTTAACATTGAAAAAAAATTTAAAAAAATGTTGCTTAAAAAAAGAAAACAAAGTGTTAACAGTGAAAAAAAATTAAAAAAAATGTTGCTGTAGCCTGTGGTAAGAAGTGCATAACAGTGCAGCTGTCTTGGTGGATCACATAGGTCTGTGTTCATAGATCAGCAATCATGGCCATCCACAAACATTAACATTGCACTGTGTGGGGTTATTTTACATCATAATAAAGAAAAAAGCCAAGTGAACTCACTAAAACGTACCTCAGCTTCCACAGCTGTAAAGGGCGAAATTCAGGAGTTTTATTACAGGATACCTGATGTTATAGTGTAAATGCTATCTACCGAACCGTCTTACATTCTTGTTTCTTTCCTTACTACCTTTCCTGACTTACCTTCTGTTCATATATATAAAATTGGCACCTGACCCTCAAAAAACATGTCCTACATTCCTACCCCTGTCCTGCTCATTCCCTAATTTTCACTTCATGTCTCTTGCTTGCTTTCCCCTTTTCATGATTTTGTTGTATTCCCATTTCCAAACTTTTTTAGTCAAAAAATAGATGATCCCACTTGCATTGTGGCCCTTTAAGGCTACCAAATTACTGTTTCTTGTTGCAACTGTGCTGTGGGCTGGATCATGCAAAACCTCACTGAGGAGCAGAGACTATTAATGAGCACTTTTATTGCTTCTAGTTCCCTGTGGCCACAAGTTAGAACTGTATACAACATCTGCAGTCCCTGCTGCAGTCGCAAGCAGGATATTTAATGAGATGTAGCCCTCATGCTGTTTCCCCCATGCATTAATTCTTATAATGAATGGGGGCATTGGGCATCACTGCCCAAACAAGGCTAAGAGCAGGGTGATGGCAGCAACCATGCTCAATGTCTTTATGGATCTCAGTCAATATTACTCACAGTTCCCAAGCTTGGTACTGTACATGCAGTCTTGCTGCCATAGATTCCCCAAATACATCTACATTAAGGCTTCAAATACTTTTAGAATAAATCTGCATTAAGATCCTGGTGTTCCTTGATAAGTCCATCATTAGGATCCTATTATTCTTTCAGTAGATCCACAGTTAATATCCTGATGCTCCTTAAGTAAACCAACAGCTAATATCCTGGTACTCCTTCGGTAGATCCACAGTTAGGATCCTGGTGCTTTCTCAGTAGATCCACAGTTTGGATCCTGATATTCTTTCAGTAGATCCACAGATTGGATCCTAGTATTCTTTCAGTAGATCCACAGTTAGGATCCTGGTGCTCCAGTAGATCCACAGTTAGGATCCTGGTACTCCTTCAGTAGATTCACAGTTAGGATCCTGGTGCTCCTCCAGTACTTAGGATTTTGGTACTCTTTGGTGTTTGTAAGCAGGAGTTTAGGGGAGGGAAGAGGAGGCACAATCTTCTTGTATAACACGTAGAAATGTTTATCTGCTTTTTAATTTTTCTTTCTGTGTCTCTGAAACTGTTCTGTTGTTTTGCTGTATGGTACTATATATGTGTGTGCATTTGATTACATATTGTTTCATTCTACTCTTTTATTTGAAGGCTATTCTGCAGTTAATCTGCACTGCTAGAATATTTCCCTTCATTATGTTTCTTTCTGTACCAAATGTTTATGAATACAGCACCAGACATATTTTTCTTTACTGTAGCTGGTCTATATTCTTTGAGTCTAAAATTGCAAAATTATAATCTGCAATTTTGTATGAGCTTTAATCATGAAACTTATTTGTTTCTGTATATAAATGCAAGACAATTGCACAAATAAAAACCTGAATTTACCCAACAGTAGTTTGCTGTAAGGGTACTCCAAGGTTTAGGTGCTTGAAGAGTTGTAGCAAGGCTGATTTTTTTTTCATTTCTCATAGATTTGATTTAATTTTACAATGGAATAAATATTATTAGCTGTCAAAAATACCTGCTGTGTCACAGCAGTAGAAGTTCAGAAGTACCACTGTGAATGTGTGGGATAACAAAAGATACAAAGAGTAGGGATCAGGCACCGAAAAGAAATAAAATCTGTGTCTATTATTGTATTCATAAACATTCTGAACATAAAGAAAATAATGAAAGAAACTATTCTAGCAGTGTGAATAATTGCAGAATATATCAATTCTTCTTTCCTCTTTTGTCTCATAGACAGCCTGCTGTATAACTTCAGACAACATAACCTGGTACATGTTTTATGATGTGATTCATTTGTACAGTAAAAAAAAAAATGAAAGCAATTTCAAGCATACCTTAAAGAGCCCCAGATTTTACTTTTCTTCACGAAATGTAAGCAAAGGAACAATCTTTCTGCTTATGACTGAGTCTGATTTTGCATGAAGTCAAATGTCTTTCACTTCACAAATGTGAATGTTGGAGAAATGCAGAAAACTGAACATAACAGAACTACTCATAAAGGAAAATAATCATTTCAGGATTATAGGTCAACAGTTTTTTTAAGTCATCATGACTTCATGGTAGGATGGTCATACCAGGCAAATCGAATAGAGTGCATCACTTACTAGTGTACACAGGAAATGTTTTACAATAATATTGTAATAGCATATATAGCACATTATCAATGCTTAAGTTTTTTGTCAGTGGAATACTTTTTGTTTCTTGTAAATTTGTTAATATATCCATAATGGAATAGAGCAATGGTACAGCTGTACATCGAATAGTAGAGGAGTTGTAGTACAGAGTTTAAGTGCTGAGGAGTTAGAGGTAAACATGTTGGCATATAAAGATAATTGATCTGAAGGTTAGTTAGTATCTGAGTATATGGATGAAAGGGAGTCAAAGATTGATTTGGCTGCAATGTGAAGTGAGAGAAACTTGTATTGATCATATTACTGGTTTCTGTATCTGTATTTTACTGTACACAGTGTGTAGCATAGGTCTTTAGCTGTTATAAAAGTGTTTATATTGTCCTCAGACCTGACTTCTGATTAGAAAGTGTTCCATTGTTTTGCTAGTTTAGTTTAGTTAACTGAATATTGTGAGTTTCTAGATTGATATAACATGCCGGTGAGACAGTTAGGTGTTTCAAATTATCTCCATGCTCTGGAATAAGCTCCCTATTCATGTGATGCAGAGTCTGTCCCTAACCCTATTCAAATGTTATCTTGACCATTGGATGGGAAATTGAAAATTCACCCAGGGTAGATGAGGCCACCAGTAAATATTCCTGTACTGACATACCCCCTCCCCACTAAACCTTTAGCAACCTCCTAACTAACATACCCCTCCAGTTAGATGTCTAGATTACATATGGACACAATTGGGTTGGGCAGAATAGCTAGCCTTATAAAGGTCCTGGTGGTTGTTAGCCAAATATATACTAGTGAGCCCATGATAGTATGCTTTGGTTATGGCCAATGGATGTTTCTGTTGAGATCTTAGTGGCTTAAGTACATTGTAAGTTTAACATATTTTTGCAAATCAGAGTAATTATTTGGTTTATACTCTATACATTTTGTAATTCTGAGTTTTGAAAAACAGTTAGCTGGTTTTGTAGACATGGCCAGCCTATTTTTTTCTAAAACAATACAGTAATATGTCTGTTATGAAGATTTGTTGCATATTTGGCTATTTTATTGTAGGTCTGCTCAGATGCTGTTCTGCAATCAGTCACCCCAAATGTTAAGAATCAGAAAAAGGTCATTGCTGTATTTCTGGCTAGTACTTCTAACCCCCAGAGCCAGCCAGCTCCCATTTCTATGCCTCTCACCTGCTTAGAGTTGAGGAGCAAAAGAAAGGAGCCTTCTTAGAAATGGTGTTCCTTACCATCAACTCTCTCTCTCTCTCTCTCTCTCTCTCTCACTCTCCATAGGAGTTTCAGATCCATCCTTCAACTATCAGTTGAAAAAAAAAGTCTTTTCTACTTTTAAAAATTGTTGTAGCCAGCAGCTTGCTTCAGCTTACGTTCATACCTCTCAACCTCTTAGTACAAGAAATCTGGACAAAGCCTCAAAAAATGGGGGGACAAAGACACAAAAATAGGGACATATTTTAAATATTGCTCTTATAAGAAATGGTGTAGGAATTGTGGTGAGAGAGAGGCTTCAAAAGGCAGTGAGATATATCATCAGAATTAATGACAAACTCATGGAAATCAGACTCCAGTGTAATGACAGGGCAGTATTCATAATCTCACCCTATGCCCCACAGCAGGGTTGTGATAGTGAGGAAAAGAGTGCATTCAGACAGCAGTTGCAGAACTTACTAGATAAAGCAGGACAACATGAGTTGGTGTTGATAATGGGTGATTTGAATGCACATATCGGGACAGACAGAACAGGATATGAGGACTGCCTTGGTCCACATAGGTAAAACAACAGGAATAAAGAAGGAGAAGCCATTCTAGACTTCTATCTGGCAAATGGCTTGATAGTAGCCAACACATGGTTCAGAAAGACAAAGTCACAAGATCACATACACGAATAGCCAACATGCAACTTAGGTAGACTTCCTCCTAGTAAGGAAAAGAAACTGTGGTAGAATCCATGATTGCAAAGTCATCCTCAGTGAAACAATCAGCCCACAGCATAAACCACTAATTGCCACAATCAGCTGCAAGCAGTGGTCAGAGAAGGTTCTAAGGTCAAGAGAGACCAGGCTGAAGACCTGGAAGTTGATTGGAGAGAAAGTACAACAGTTCAAGGAATTACTTAGGGCTCTAGCACCCCAAGAAGAGGAGGAAATAGGTGGAGTTGATCAAGGATAACAGCACCTAAAAACAGCATATGTTAGGACTACAGAAGACTTGCGGCCGCGAAAGGTATGGAAATGCAGAAAGATAAAGAAGATAGTCAGACACCCTTCATAAGGGATGCCAGCAACAATCTGCTCACAAGTCCACACAACATCAGTGGCAGATGGAAGGAGTATTTCCAGCAGCTTCTGAATGAACAAAACCCCACAGAAGCTGTATTACATCAGAAACAGCCTATGATGAGAGAAGAAGAGGAGCTCACCCTAGAAGAAGTAAGAACAGCACTAAGGAAAATGAAGTCAGGGAAAGCAGCAGGCTCAGATGACGTCACAGCAGATATGGTAAAGATGCTGGGTGAGATAGGGGAGAAATGGAAACTGAGGGTACTAATAGCAGTGTGGAGAGAAAGGAATATACCAGATGACTGGAGAATAAGCATACTAGTGTCAGTGTACAAGGGAACATCCACAAGTGTGGGCAGTACAGAAACAAATTCCTATCACATTGCATGAAAGTTCTGGAGAGGAGATAGCTAAATGGATATGCAGAGTAGTAGAATGTAAGATGGGAGGTGAGCAGTTTGGATTCAGATTAGGATGCAGCAGACTTGACCTGATGTTTGCAGTGAGGCAGATACTTGAGAAGAAGCTAGAGATGAGGCAATAGTCCAACTGGGGATTCCTAGACTTGGAGAATGCATTAGATAAGGTCCCAAGAAAGCTGATCTGGGCAGTACTGCGGTGGTTTGAAGTCCCAGAAGTCCCAGAAACATTGGTAGAATTAGTGCAGGCTATGTACAAGGACCCAATGACTTAAGTACAAACAGTGTTTGGCCTCACAGAGGGGTTCACAGTGGGAGTGGGTGTACACCAGGGTTCAGCTCTGAGCCCACTGCTGTTCATACTGGTGATGGACTACATTAGCAAACAGGTTGGAGGGGGCAGCTCAGCAAAGTTGCTGTATGCAGATGATGTGGCATTACAGACAGACTCTGAGCAAGAACTTCAGGAAAGGACAGGAAAATGGAATGCAAAATTGAAGGCACATGGGATGAAACTAAGCACAAATAAGTTGGTGGTAATGACAGCAAATTGGGTAATCAGAAGAAGCTGAGAATAGAGATATAAAGGAAGATAGTGGAACAGGTGAACTGGTAAACAGCTTCAATTATCTGGAAGGGGTGGTTGAGGAGAAGGGAAGTCTGAATGAAGAGGTAAAAGCTAGAATCAGAGGGGCTGCAGCCAACTGGCATAGAGTATCAGGCAGAGTCTATGAGAGAAGAATGCCAAAGAATCTGAAAAGTAAGATGTACCAGACAGTGGTGTGACCAGTACTACTGTGTGGTGCAGAAACCTGGGCAGTAAAGGCAGAATGGTTGATGAAGCTAGAGGTGATGGAAATGAAGTGCCTGAGAAGGGTGGTAGGGTGCACACTGTGGGACAGATGAAGAAATGAGGACATAAGAGCAGAAGCCTATGTAGCTCCAATTGCCAAAAAGATCAAAGAGAACAGATTATGGTGGTTTGGACACATTTGCAGAAAAGTAGAAGACAATCTGGTGAGCAAGTTTTGGGACAGACAGGAAGAAGGTAACAGGAAGTGAGGACATCAAGCAAAGAGGTGGATGGATTGTGTGAAAGAAGATCTGCAACAGTCAGGCATAGGTGTTGAAGAAGGAAGGAGGGTGACACTAAATCGAGATAGTTGGTAGCAGTTAACACGATACCATGGCACCATGTAGAAATAAATGGGAAAAAGGTGGCTGATGATGATGATGAAGGAAGGCAAAGCTTTGGATGCTGAAGCTTCATGCAGTGGAAAAGGATATGTAGGAATGGGTCTACTTCATTTGCCCTAACTTCCATTTGCCCGACACCCATTTGCCCTAGACCAAATGATCGAAATTTCATTTGACCGACACTTCATTTGACCGACAAGTATTATTGGCAAGAAAACGGGCTATGCCCCTTCCCCAGCGTAGTGCGACCCTGGAGTTATTATATATAGTTAGGGGGGGTGTGGGGGGCACAACTCCCACAATTGGGGATGTGGGGGGGTGAAGCCCCCCACTTAATTTCATATTATATTGTTTAGTTTTGCTTTAATATTGCTTAGTAAAACAAAAGTATGTGGGGGGGGGCGAAGCCCCCCACACCCCCCATTGTGGGGGGCTGTGCCCCCACCCCCCTAACTATATATTCTAACTCCAGGGTCACACTACCATGGGGAAGGGGGCATACCCCATATTCTTGCCAATAATACTTGTCGGTCAAATGAAGTGTCTGTCACATGAAGTGTAGGTCAAATGAAATTTCGGTCAAATGGGGTCGGGAAAATGGGTGTCAAGCAATTGGAAGTTCAGGAAAATGAAGTAGACCTGTGGGAACATATGATGAAAAAGCAAGAGTGAAGTGATTTATCATATCTGGCTAGTAGAAATGCCAGCAATAAGGTGATTTATTCTAGTCCCTTCACAGAAGCTAGGGTCATGCAAGAAATCCAGCAGCAAAAGGTACACTGTTTCATGTGGCCTGATGGGATTTTTTATTATTTTGTTCACTGAGCAACCCTACTAGCACAACTGCCCCTTTCATATGTAAGACAAAATTATGTCTGATTAAGTGACTTACTCAGAATGTTGTGCTAAACTGCAATGTGGTTTGTGCTATATTTTTTAATCTTGCATGGCTATGCCTTTATTTCATAGTGGCATACTATCATTAAGTATGAACAAATGCCTGCTGTGTAAGCCTCTGCCCTTACCACAGAGGCTTTGGCCTTATCTCTACAGCAGACAATCCTGCTTCAGTACTCATAGGTGTCATCAAAGGTTTTAGAAATCATTTGTCAAGGCAACACCTCTTACAATGAATGGGGCACAAAGATATATAGGAAACAAGAAAGAGAATAAAATATATATATATATATATTGTAGTTATCTTAATATAGATCTTCTGTAATACTTCTCATTTCTCCATCATGAAGCAGTTAATGTCTACTGTAATTTAATGCAACATTTCATATTTGTTAAGTTGGTTACTGGTGAGATAGTGGTAGAAAAATATTAAAAAAATGTATATAGACATACTATTTTGAAGTTAAGTTTGCAAAACGCACAAGTCAGAACTTTACTTGTAACTTTTCAATTGACAATGTTTATTTAAAGCCAGCTTTGTCTTATTTTCAAGCCATGTATCAACTTATTATAATACTTTTGTCTACAGGAATGCCTAACCAAATGAAAATGTTTATCATATCTTCTGGAAACTGAGAAGGTGGTAAAAGTCTACAAGTGTATTGCTTCCAGGTTTTGGTAGCATAGCCAAAGAGTTGGGGCCACATTCTTAAAAACTGTACACAATGCGCATATTGAAAAAAAAAACTCCATAGAACTCTGGGCCAAGTTCATACTCCATCCATAAACAGAGGTAGGTCTTGGACCAATATAAAAAATGCCCCACCCCTGCTACATCATAGTAATGTGTGCTATCCTTAACCCTGCCCCTAACCCTATCCTAAATCTAAATAAAAAAAAATCACTTCCCATAACACTACCACTCACCAGGGACACACTTAAAAATATCCTAAATGTATCCCCTAACCTAACCCTAACCCTAAAAACATGCAATCACATACACTTAAACCATCCTCTAACCTAACCCTCACTCTAACCCTAACCCACACACGTTTTCAAATGCACACATACACACACACACACACACACACACACACACACACACACACACACACACACACACACACACACACACACACATGCACACACAGTACACATAAACTTACCTCTTTCAATGAAATATACACACACACACACACACACACACACACACACACACACACACACACATATGCACGCAAACCCACTACACATCCACTTACCTCTTTCAATGAAACACACACAGTGAACCAGATGTTTGACCTTAAAAGACCGTACTTCACTTCTCAGTGAAAGCATAAAATGATCTAAACAATTGCACCCATACAGATAGATAGATAAATATGTATGTCTGCATGGAAACCTAACTTCTGATTGACAGCACAAATCATTAATACTGAAATCAACGCATATGCATAAAGCACTGAAATGTAAACTTCACCACAAGATTTATTAAAACACACAGCAGGTACAGGTTAGCACTTTCCTTCTCAGCAACAGGACTTCAACAGCCAAACATTATATATTTCACAACTTTTAAATAGCATAGAATCACACGATCATACATTTCAATGATCAAATTACTACCCTTCTCTTTAATTTATGTAGACCAATACCAGTACCATCTTCACAAAACCTTATTTTTCTTTACCACAGGTTTCATATAAATTACTTGACTTGGCCCTGGCTGAACATTAGCTGCCAGTTTTATTTGTCAAAATACTTCTTTAAATACAACTCAGCTTCCATAGTCCCAATGTGACATTTTTCATCACTATTCTAAAAGAAAAAAAAAAAAACGTTTATGAGTACTGGTGGCATTCATTTTATCAATATGCAATATATATTTTTTTGTGCTTCACAGAGCTGCAGTAACCTTGAACTCTCATAAATAACTTCCTTCCTGTCTTCCCTACATAAAATGCATTGCCTGCATGTCATTTTGCCAGATAAACATTAACTGTCTCATTCACAGCAATGTATATAAATCCTGTATGAAGGTTTTTATATTAGGGACTATTTGCCATACAATGACAGTACTCAGAAGCCCCACAAGCAGCTGTTCCCTTAGCCTTGTTAGTATTACTTCCTTTGTTAACCTCTTTAAACTCTCAACCCTTTTCTAACATTTAATTCCATTCCCTTTATCATGTAAAAGTGAGGTACCTTAGTAAGATATTTGGAAATTAATAATTTCTCTTTAATATATTGAAATTAGAGGTTATAATCCTTTTTGTTTCCCCCATTTTCACACTAAACTGTCACCCTTGTAATCTTCCTCATCATTTTTATCATCACTAATGTACAGTAATCTAACAGTCCAATTTAACATTTATGCTTACTTTCCTTTCTCACCTTTTCACAGGACACCTCCCTAAGTAGCCACTGTTTGTACTTGTGCTATTTGTTCCTTGTACATGGCCTGCACTAATTCTACCAATGTTTCTGGGACTTCAAACCAAAACAAGACTGCCCAAATCAGCTTTCTTTGCACCTTCTCATGTTTTCTGCAAGTCTAGGAAAGCCCAGTCGTACTCTTTCGTCATCTCTAGCTTCTTCATTACCACCTTTCTCAATGAAAACATCGTCAGTTGTGCTGTATCCTGATCTGAATATTAACTGCTCATCTCCATATTACTTATTACTACTCTGCACATTTGTTTATCAATCACGTTCTCCAGAACCTTCATGCACTGTGTTACAGGAATTTGATACCTCTATACTGTCAACAGTTGTGAATGTCCCATTTGTTCTTGTATACAGTCACTAGCCTTCTTATTGCCCAGGTATCTGGGATGTGCCTTTATCTTTATATTGCAATGAGTACACTCAGGAGCCATTTCTCACTTAATTCACCAATATTTTCATCATTTCTGCTGTGACCTCATCTGAGCCTGCTGCTTTCCCTGACTTAATTTTCCTTAATGTTATTTACATCTTCATGGGTAGGCTTTTCCTCTTCTTCCATCATAGGTGGTTTCTGGGGCAGCACAGCTTCTGTGGGATTTTCTTTATTCAGAAGTTGTTGGAAGTATTTCTCAAACTAGCCTGTATGATAATGAGAGGGTTAAGGCTTTGAGATGGTCAGCATGGCTTTTATGATTTAAGCCCTTAGTTTTATTAGTGAGAAATAGTTTTGGTCATTCAGCTGGGACAAGTGTTTGAACAGCTACATAATGAAAAGGACATTATACTCTATGACTGACCTAATGAGTGCTGAGAACAGGGAAACAATTACATCCCTGGATTTGAATGCATTACCTTATGGGCATGCCTTCGTTGAAGGTTGGGCATCGAGCTGGCACCTTGGTGTTTTGTAAAAATCTACTGCCTATCATTAGCGGACCGGAGTTCCACTGTGGCGACCCCTTACCAGGAAAAAGCCGAAACACAAACAACAACAACAACCTTTAGATATAATTTCTGCAATGAAAAAGGTCATCATGGATGCTTTGTGATCAAAAGACATGTTTCTGTCCATGGTTCCTAGATTTCTAACTATGGGATCAATTTTCAGGTTTGTGTTGTCACAATGTGATAGTTGCAAGGAGAGTCATATTTGCCAAATATATGATTATACACTTCTTGGCATTAATTTAAGTCCATAGTTTCGACACCAGCTATTTATTTGAAATGGGTCCTTTTGCAGGATCTTGCTGTCTTATGGTGAGTTTACAATGGCAACAAGTTTTTGGTCATCTGCAGACTTGGTCAGCCACAAATTCTTAACATTAGCTTTGATCTCTGAAAGGTAAATACCATAGATATGTATGGGTGTAGACCTTTATGCCAAACTGGCTTTAGATATATGAGTGAAAAAGCCGATACAGTGGATTGAAACCAGCTGATCAAAAACTACTGTCTTTTTCACCAAGAGATTGCAGTGCAGTGGGAATTGGGGTATATACCCTTTCCCCGCTGTAGTGCTACTTTGGAGTTGGTATATATAATTAGCAGGGGGTGTGGGATGGAAAACCTTGCATGCAAGTGTTTTTTTTTGATTCTTTGCAGATCAAGGTTTACATTTTCAATGAAAAGTAGTCGGTCATAGTTGGATCTTCTGCTTTCTATTATGATGGAAGGTTATACTTCCTTTTGTGTATCTATAATATATATATATATATATATATATATATATATATATATATATATATATATATATATATATATATATCTATATCATATAGATATATTTATATAGATATTTTAAAATATGATTTATCTATATAGATATATCCCTAGATGTATGTGTATGTATTTTTGCATAGGTTTATATTTAAGTACTAGGCATTTGTGTATAGACCATTGTAACATAGCCAATAAATCATATTCAAAAGATTCCTCCAGCTTCAAGGAGGATATCATAACATAAGCCAGAAGAGAATTTAAAGCTACCTATCCAGTTATGTAGGTTTACTTTGATGGTGGCAACGGAGCGACTGATGTGTAGTAGAAGTTTGTTCTTGAGGTGGGGCATATGGTGGGATATGTTGATGAAAGGTTTGTTCCAAGTATTTAATGTAAAACTTGTTCTGAAAAGGAATAGGAGGTCAGTAAGGGTTGGACCATTCCTGACTCAAAAGTCTATAGACAGATTCCCCACATAATTATGTACTTATTTATTTAATGTAGAAGTCTGTAAGAGAGAAATACAAAAAGAGGGATACCAGTCTGTCCAGATGTCTGTGGGTCTTGAGGCCATTCATTTTTTTTCACTTAGGAATTTCTGAGGTGTCTCAAGTTGAGTAGCATAAACCCACGGTGGTGGTGCTGCGGTAGCGTTGTCGCCTCACAGTAAGACACTGTCCGGTTCGATTCTCAGCTAGAGCGTCTTCTGTGTGGAGACATGCGTGAATGGGCGTACCTTCATTGAAGGATGTGCGTCAGGCCTGGCAAGCCGGTACATAAAAATCAACTTCCAATCATTAGCAGACCGGAGTTCTGCTGTGGCGACCCCTAGCCGGGAAAAGCCGAAAGACACAAACTCAAGTTGAGTAGCATGTGTAGACAAATACATGCCAAAATGGGCATTTTATTTAATATTGGGTCCAAGCAGATATGAGTAAAGGGGCTTTGAAACTATATTGGATTTAGAGAAGATGACTTTGCAAATTAGAGGAGATAGAGAGGAGGCTCTCTGAATTATTCCAGAAAAATGATCATCAAAAGATAACGACATGTCAGTGAGTGCCAAGATCCCTTACAACAGTAACTGATTGGAAGGGTGTGTAACCTATGTGGTATGGTGTGGAAATATTTTATTTACCAAAGTGAACTATGCTACATTTTTTCACTTTTAATTTTAGACCATTGTCCATTGTCCTTGCACAAATTGTTAACCTAGTTTAACCCATGTTAGTGCAGTTGTGAATCAGTATAAAATTGATTAACAACATGCAGCAAACTTGGACAACCATAGGCCAGGAATCTGGGCCTGAAATTCTAATAAATAAATGCCAAATAGGAGGGGGTCTATCACTAAACCCTGTGGTACACTATTGGTAAAGTTTTTGCTTTCAGAAATGTCACCTGTGACTCAAACCACATGAGCTCTGTCAAACAACCAATTAGCTACCCACTGTACAACATAAAGATTTATATCTGGAGTTACAAGTCTGCCAAAAATTCCTGCATATTATCGAAGGCCTTTGCTAGGTCCAGATATGCTGTATGGACTGCATAATTATGATCTACTGCTTCTGTGACTTAAAAAAAAAAATAATAAGGTTAAAGAGGCAGGATCTGCCTTTAGCAAAGCAAAGCTGATGAGGGCCCTGGGTTAAGAGATTTTCAGTGTCTAGATTAATGAGGTCTGTGATAATATGCTCCATAATTTTACACGTGAGGCTAGTGATACTTAATGGGCCTATAGTTACTAGGGTACACTATTGGACCAGCCTTGTATAATGGTATTACAATGACTGTTTTCCTGATTTCAGGAATGTAACCATTCAGAGGCTTAAATTAAAGATGTTAAGTAGGGTTTTAGTTTCAGCATATTTGATACTGAAAATTGGGAAATTTGGTATGCTATCAAGGCTCAGGGATGCTGTATTCTTTACTTTTGAGATGGCTGAGTGGACATGCGGTATGTAATTGAAGGGAGTGACTTGGGCTATGGAATTAATGGGATAGTTATAACTCAAGGAGGAGTAAAATTTGCTCTAAATTTGTCAAATAGCATATTAGCTATTTCCTTTGGGTCAGAGAGGGTGGTGTTATCGTCCACTAACTCTAAACATTGTTGGATGTTAGGTCTTAACTTCTTGACCTAATTAAAGAAAAAAATGTAGTTGTTTTTGGTTTCATTAGCTACTTTAAGTTCATATTAGCTTTGAACTCCTTAATAGTTACCTTAAGCTCTTTACTGGTTTGCTTAAGTATAATTTTAGATAGGTAGAATGAACTCTAGTAATTACATATACACATATAAAGAATCTCATCCTTCTGTGAGTCTAGAGAAATTCCTTTGTAAGAAAATATGAATATTTTTACTTCCAGTTTCTTTTTATTAAAGTCTCGTTTTTCCTCACAAACTTTCAGGCCTCTTTCTTTTAACATTTGAAATACTTTTCTTAAGCATATATCATGTCTTTCCACACACTGTTATGCTATCAGTAAAACCTTTGACACATATCCCTGCTAAAACATGTTGGTCTTTGCCTTGAAAAAATTCATTATCTCAGCAGACACCAAAGATTTAACATTTCTGCTTGTCTGTGTCAGATGACTGATGAAAGCTATGATTTTTCTACTTGTCTTAGTGAACTTTTAATGGTTGGTATCCTGAAGCTGATTTGGGTGTAAGAAATGGTAACAGAGAATGCATTACATTTGTAAGAATACAAGTGGCAGATGTTGAACAATATTTCTTGTTTTCCAGATTTAAATACAATTTTAAATCCAAGTAATTGAATCATTAAATGTCTTATTTTATTCTTAATACTATATGTAATATGCTATTCTTTTATTAATTTTAAGTGATTTTATTTGAATTTTTAAAAGGTGTGGTGTTTTTCAGTATGTCAGAGTGATGAAGTTTTGCAAGATAGAAGGATGAAAGTACTTACTGGAGAAATAAAGAATTTGCATCTTTACTTTTCAATGTTTTACCGATGTTTTGTTGCAAGTTTTTACTTTTTCACAGCTTTACAGTTCATTTTCACCTTTTTTTCTTGCATCTTTATGATAACCTAACTTACAGAAGAATACTTTGTACTGTTCATGTCATGAACTGTGTAATCAACAATAGATACTGAGTCTTCTTAAAAATGGATGTTTTGCCATTCCAGCATCAACAGTTCTGACTTCTTCAGGGTCCATTGGATTAGGCAGTGTGACTTTTGGCAGTACTCAGAATGCTGGCCATCTTGCTGTGTTTGTTTTGTCATGTCACTGTCATATGTTTCCTGTGCTGGGCCTGTGGCATTGTGGTCAATGTTGAACCCATCTGCATGGCATTTTGCATGTGCATATGTATAAGTACAATGCTTTGTATTTATGCAGATGTATTTTTCTGATTACAACTTACACTTTTTAACTATTTTGGCACCACTTAATTAATCCATATGTGGTATGTAGTACTGACTTAAGGAAAGTCCTATTCTTTACAGCCATAGTTTGCGTTTCTGGTATTTGTTTGCTGATTTCCATGATGTATTTTAGTGCTCCTGTAAATGTACTCCTCTCCTTTTTATACTAGGCTACTGCTTCCCTGCGTTGGTTATTGGTTACACTTACTAACTGCTTAATGTTTGCCCATGGCAAAGTGTATATTAACCATTTATTTTCATTTTTAGTCTCTTTGCCCATTTTTCCCTTTTTTATTATTTATTGTTTATTTGTTTTACTATTTTGACACTCTGGAATTGCACTGAGTTAATAGTCAGTACAATGGCAGAGGCACTATATACATATATGGGCTGTTCCACAGTGCCTTACATCCTCTACATTTCACAGTGTGTACTAATGCTGGTCTAGGGTATGACATTTTATTTCCAATTTGTGTTCAACACTCCATTGGTATAATGGTTCTATTAAACACTAAACATATTCATGTGTCCCACAGAAATATTTATATTGGTAAGGGACTGAATTATATATCTTGACACATTTCTTTTCAGGTCACTTAGTTTAAATATAACACCTATAAATCATTCCTGAATTTGAAAAATTAGAATTCAAGGTACACTTCCCAAAATTTTGTTTTTGACTGCTATGAACTTTGTTATGTAGAAGATGATTCAGAAAATGATTACTCGGAAAAGCAACTTCAGGTGAAAAAAAGATGAGTTTATCCAAAATGATTGACAGGAGTCAGGGTTTTTAGAAAATAACAGAAATTAAGTGTCAGGCAAGAAATATACAAATAATTTTTAAGATGTGACAAAACGATGGACTATATCTGCATAGATGTCAATTAAGTGTAGTGAGTAACCAAAGTGAGACACATCATGCAATGTTATTAAACAATCATTTGAGAATAAACCAAATTATCCATATTCTATTTATTTTTGTCTTTGTAACTGCACTGTTTTATTTCTTGAAAGACAGAAGACACTGTGGCTGAAATTCACAGTGCAGATTTCAAGTGCCATCATCTCTCCCTATGCGGGCAGTGTTGTCCATGGCCAGGGTAGGTACATACTCAGAGTGACCATGTATGGGACCTTCACAGGGTGTACACTCTACATCAGAGTGATCTATCACCCCTCATCATGAGCTACAGTGACATCCAAACTGCACTTGCTGGACACCTCACCAGCAGGCTACATCCCATACAGTGTCTCCCACAGATGGATACTTCCTTACCTCTGGATGTCCTGATTCTAGTGACCTAATGCCAGTAGTGTGACAGCAAGGCACAGTCATGCACTGTGGCACCCTATCCCTGCTAAAGAAACATGTCATCGTTGGCACAGATTATGTTTCCACCATATAAGACTCCATCTCCATCTTGTGTGATATGACCTCTCCGCCAGTTTGTATTGACAGTCATGTGTTATTGTGCCCTTTGGCACCTGTGCACATTATCATGATTGTGACTCACTACAATGTCCATTCTGTGTAGTCTACATATGTGATGATGACTGATGCACAGCAGGACCCAAACTTGCAATGCCCATCATAGCCTGCCAGTAGCTCTGCATGCATCATGTTTTTCTGTGTGATACTGCACTGCTACTATGTGCTCATCATGGTTTATAGTTCTGGGCCAGACATTGCTACTTCACCTGTGCTGCCATGTATTTTGCCCATCATCTGCATGGGTGTTGTCTGGCACATGCTTTCTGTTGTTCTGGATCACTATCCTTCACAAAAAATGTTACAGCTTCAGTATCTCTGATGTGTAGGCTTGGTCCTAACTGAGTCATACCATGGGGTTGCCACACTTGTTTCTGTGGTATCATATTACATTAGCATGGCACAGGCTATGAATAGGTTGCAGGCTGTGATAGGGAAATACTGTAGTGCCCTACCAGATATATATAGGTAGAGGAAATGGATTTTAAAGCAGGCCAAATGCCCATTTGATGATGTTATAAATCTGCATGTGCCATATTGTAATGGAGTTTGGTAACACTTTCCAGATTATGAACAGGTAGCATTCGCCATGGCTAAAGGAGGTATCTAGTGTCCCCTGCAGCACATGAGATGTGGTTGGAGGGGTCAGTGCATAGATAATGCCACCATACATGCTGCCCTCTGTGCTTGCACTTACCAACCAGATGGCCCAGTTGAAAGTCACCTTACAGGAAGTTCCAAAATAGCTGACGTGAACCATATGTATACATCATGGATACTGCCTGACTGCTCTGCTGACACACTGGTTATAATAATAATAATCTGTTGTGCATTGTCCATATCTGGCAGTTCATGGAATAGTATCCTTTACTATTGACAAATCACTGTAATTGTGGAGCAGATGGAACCTTTATTTCCACATGTCTGCAATTTATGACACACAGTACCTGATAGAAGTGTGTGATGCAATAAAAGCCATGTATAGTAGTGGCTTTCCCCACTGGTATCCTAGGAAACTAGATATGCTTATCCACATGAAGAAGCATATTATTAAGGGTTAGATTAAGTATTCATGAGGTTGATACCTGCAATATACGTAACACATCTGTTAGCATTTGAAAGGCCACAATAGCTAGGATAGTGAGTGGTATGCAAATATTCCTCTCCACAGGCATAGGAGGGCCATGTTTTTCTGTAGATTTTGCTTGTAGGCAGCCCATGTCTACCAGTATCCTTACAAAGTCTTGATCAACACAAAATCAAACAACTGTCTCCTGTTTTGTACAATTAGGCCTTGCAATCTACTGTCTATAGTACTTTTTTGCCACTGTCTGCCATGCTGCTCTATGGGATGGAGCTGGTAGGACTAAC
This sequence comes from Protopterus annectens, assembly GCF_019279795.1. Taxonomy (NCBI): domain Eukaryota; kingdom Metazoa; phylum Chordata; order Ceratodontiformes; family Protopteridae; genus Protopterus; species Protopterus annectens. The sequence goes on along the minus strand of NC_056733.1, from coordinate 1,480,609,559 downwards.
TATAACAAGATGCTGCTGTGGAAGTCCTGCTGTGATACTAAGCATTGCTACTATCAGCATTGCATAGATATACTACATACTCTGGCCTTTTGTAATGTCATGCAGCATAGTGGGCAAGATCTTTCAGAAATGACTATGAATCAGGACAATGTATGCATTTGGATATCATTAGTGCCTCATTTGGATACATACTTCATTTGCATGACATTATGCAGTCACTTGCATACACAGAGAGATGGTCGTCAATGATTGCTGCACTATTGTGCAATATGTTTCTGAGAATCATCACTACCATGTGCATGACTAATAAATCTGGAACTATGTAGGTACTATTTATCTTGACTATGAAACTCAGCCCGTATCACACTCCTGAAAAGTAATGATCTAGTATCTTCGATGTAGCAAGCTACTGCTTTTTCTGCTACTTCTCTGAAAATGTCAAGAATATTCAAAAATTTAGACCCATGCAGTACTAATAAAAACAAGCGATTTAATGGCATTTGACATCTGAGACCCTCACTTACAGAAACAAGAGTTAATTTTTTCTTTTATTCGTATGTCTCCCAGTTTGTTTAACTTATTTTTCTGCCTTCAAAATCTGCTTTTATCTTGCTTATATATAGACACACTAAATAACTTAATGAGTTCACCCTAGTGACTTGAAATTATACTTGAACAGTTGCTAGCATAATTCCCAGAATTTCAGCTCATAAACATAATGTATTTTTACAGCTGTAGACCCATGGCCTTGGTAATATATTAAAGGTTATCTGTATTTTCATTAGTATGAAATACTGCAGTTATTTTTTACTTTAAAAGTTTGCAGGTAGAACAATATTAAATTTCATTTGCATGATCTAGCTACTCCTAAACTCATGCTGCACCAAGAATAGAAGATGGCAATGGATATAAGTATGCCTTGCCTGACTTTCTTAGGGCAGACTCCTTAGATGGAGCTGATGCTGAATCAGAGGCAGGCTTTCAGTTGTCAGCACCTTTAACTTTTGCATTTGCAGATGTCACTGTTAAATCCCTACCACTTAATGAGGCTGTTGAATTCTTTAACTCAACATTTCTAGACAGTCTAAATAGGCAAGCATCCACCTGCCAAAAATGAGTAAAACAACCATGTATGCTGGCTTTCAAAATCCACCAAAGAAGTAATGTCCACAAGGGATAAAATCTGGAAATCATGGCAGAAAAACAAGGACCCCTCAACCTTACTACATTACAAGCAACTCCGTAACCAGGCAAAACGTCTAATAACAACAGATAAAAAAGACCACTACTTCCACCTACAAAGCCAACATAAAAATAATCCCCAAAAATTCTGGTCCTCCATCAGCCAACTATTACACCCAGGCTCTCAAAGCAATCCATCCCCTGACCCACAAAAAACTCCCACTGAACTTGCTACCCTCTTCAATTCCTACTTCATTGACACCTTTCCTAAAGTTAACAGCACCACCACCAAGACATCTGATGACCAAACCATCCCAGAAAACAAGTTTACCCTTAATCCTAACATAAAATTCTCCCCCATACCCACCAGCACAATAAAAAAAGTTTACTTAAGCTAACACCCTGTACTCTGGCCCCTGACAATCTACCCCCACACTTCCTGCAGCTAGCAGCAAACTCTATAGCTTATCCCATCAGCATACTCATTAACAGATCAATTAAAGAATCCCTTGTCCCAGACATCTGGAAAAAAGCATTCATTCTCCCCTTACACAAAGGTGGCACCAACACAGACACCACAATTTTTCGACCCCTAGCAATTCTCTCACCCCTCTCTAAAATACTGAAAAAATGCAGCCATGCCCAATTCCTCAACCACCTGCATGAAAATAAAATTTTATCACCCACTCAGCATGGTTTCAGACCAGGACACAGCAGCACTACCACCCTCCTATCCTTCCTTGATACAGGTAACCAGGCACGGGATTCTGGTAAAATAATTGCTTCACTTTTCCTTGACCTCTCCAAAGCTTTTGATACCATTTCCCACACTATCCTACTCTCTAAACTATCCACCCTCCACATTTCTCTCCCTACCCTACAATGGTTCAACAGCTATCTCTCCAATAGGCAGCAGTCCACCAAATGGCAACAGTCTTACTCTGCCTTCCTCAATACTTCCACAGGGGCACCCCAAGGCTCCATACTTGGTCCTCTCTTATTTAGCATCTTTATTAACAACTTTGACACCACTCTCCCACAATGTTCAGTAATTCAGTATTCTGATGACTCTACAATAATATGCACTGCAAATTCCAGCTCTGAACTCCAGCAAATTACACAGAATGCTCTCACATCTACTGAATCTTGGATGCTTAACAATCATCTTGCCCTAAATCCAAAAAAAACTGAACTAGTAATTTTTACTCCTAGGAAAACCACTCCATTTGATAAAAAAAACTCTTCACTATACAAGCCCAATACAATACCACTATAGAAGTTGTCCCACACACTAAATTACTAGGCATTATTATAGATGAAAATCTTAACTTTGACCTGCACATAAACAATAACATCAAAAAAACACACCAAAAGCTCGGTATGCTCTACAGGCACCAACACTTTCTTAGCCACTCTACTAGACAAATTCTTGCAACTACCTTTTTATTACCCTCTCTCCTTTATGATGCCCCTCTCCTCACTAATATCCAAAATTCTACAAAATCCAAACTTGCTATGTGTTACAACAGAATAGCAAAATTTGCCATCAAGGCCAAATTCTCATCCCACCACTGTAAGTCACTGAACCAATTAGGGTGGCTGGAACTCCCCCACCATCTCTCATTCACCCAACTAACTACTGTGCACAAAATAATCTGCAGACCCACAGACTGTCCTGCTCTCTCAACTCTACTTGCCAAATACCATTCCAGCAGGCATCTAAGATCTGAAAATCATCTACTTCTAAAATTAGATAAGCCCACCTTACCTGCTGGTCAACTACTCTATTCCTTCACCGTCGCCAGACTATGGAACTCACTTTCACCTTCTATAAGAAACACAGGCAGCACCACCACCTTCAAACAAATGCTGAAAAATCATCTCAACTCTTCCTGGCTATGTTCCTGCTCTATAACCTAACCTCTTCACTCTCCTTATACGATTACTAAACTCCTATGTCTTTTAATGGCTGATACTTTCTCCATATTTATTTTTATCTTCACTTGTTGATACTGGTACAATAATACTGATTAATATGTCTCTGTTTATACCACTCTGATTGAATTAATTGAATTCTGCTTTAATGTATATTTTCTGTATATATTACTGTAATCAAAAAAACTAGATTCCTTCATTTATGTATATATTCTGTATATGTTACCTTATTTACTATCTGTAACACTGTTTCTGCTTCTGTACTAATTAATGTTTATATTTTTTTCGTATCTCATTGCAGCTTTTCTCCCCGGGCCTCCACTGAAAATGGTCTCTTTTAGGCCCAATAGACTTTCCCGGTAAACAAATGCAATGAATAAATAAAATAAACATGTACTAAAAACTTGTAGCCTCCATGGTGGCAGTTGTCTAAGCATTAATGGAACTCTAGTTTTTATCAGACTTCTGATCTGAATTTTTTTTTCATTCTTAACTCTCAGACTGTGTATAAAACATTAACTTTAATAATTGTGTAGAGGTGTTGTAATACAGTGGACTGGTTCTACCGAGCCTAGCTGAATAAAAAATTAATGCCAATTATTTGCTAGTTACTTATTTTAGGAGGATGGCGTACCTTGTCCCTGAGTCAGGTATAACTTGTTAATTAAGTTTATGCTTGATTCACCATTAAGTGTCTATTAATGCATTGTATAGAAGATTGCATGATCCACTGGACTACTTACTGTACCTTTGGTGATCTGAGGACTGGCCTTGCAAGCTGCTGACAGCTCATACATTTCAGAATGTACTGCATTGACAATTTACAGGGGTGGGAAACATCACAGAATTGTAACTTGGCTGTGCCCTCTTATTCATTTTTCATGGCTGTGGGAGACTTGTGACATGAATATGCCTCCTTCTGGATAGGACCTAGTGATTTCTCAAGTGGCAGCATGATCTGATAACATAGATATAGATGATACAGGTGACTGCAATAATCGATAAACCTTAAACAATCATCCTGGTTGTTACAGTACTGTGTTGGTGACAGTGAGTACACTAATTGAATGGTCCCTCTGAATCCGTCCTAATAGCCAGGTTTGTGATCGTTAGGACCCTGGGGCATGCATGAACAATAGACTGTTCAAGGGACTCTTTGGATAAGGAGGTCTATGGCCTGAAGTTAATCTTCTGGAATAGGGGGCTACCATTGTCTGGAGGATGAATATTTCTTGTGGAAGCTACCAGAACCAGACATCAGTGGAATGTGTGAATGCGGTCCTTAGATTCATTGGTTCAGAGGTTATTACTAGGGAATTGATTGGGGCACGCATTTATATCTTTGCCCATGCAGTTTCCACTACTTTTCCCCTTTTCCATAAGAGATTGTGGGACCTGACATAAGGTACATTTGTGGTTACCCATCAGTTCATCTAGGTTCTGTTTGAGTAGGATGAGGAAGCTATTTGTTTAATATGAAGGGGTAGTGTATTCCAAAGGAGAGCAATTCCATGGGTGAGATATCTATCCCTGTAAAAAGTTCTGTTTATATTGCAGTGGAGGTTTAAGTCTCTTGTATTGGTTTTTGCAGTGTTATGGGTTTTGCTATATGTAAGAGGTCATGCATGTCAGGGTCATTTGAGACCTTGCATGCTAGACAGAGGTCAACCTGTAGCAGTCTGTATGAGGCAGAAAAGGCATTCTGCATAGGTCATGGAGCTCAGACCATTGACTTTCTTAGTGAGACAACACTGTGGTCTTGGAAATCAGATCATGCATCTGGACAGGTACATGCTGAAGGAACCATTATATTCTATTATCAGCATAATAAGGGAAGACTAGAGAGGAACGATAACATCCTTGGACCTGGAAGATGTACCTTTTGTAGTTAGCTGGGCTAGGTAGTAGGATTTTTAGAGGCCATAGGTACAAGGTAGTTAAAGCAGATTTCACTGTCTACAAAAATACCAAGGTCCCTAATAATTGCATCAGTTTTGAGGGGGCATCATTTATCTTGTAGGTGTATAGATATTCATGTTTTCCAAAGGAAACAATATTGCACTTTTTGCTATTTGTGTTACACCATGGTCCTGCAGTGCCTGTTTGTATGTGTTAGCCCCTCTTGTAGGATCTAGGAGTCCTCAAGAGTGTTGATGGTAGCTCCAAGTTTGCAATTATCTGCAAATGTGGTTAGCAAGAAACCCTTTTGACATCAACTTTGATGCCAGCAAAGTAAATACCAAATTGGAATGGCTTTAGTCCTGAGGCACCCCCACTAGTAATGAGCCTTTAAAAGGTGAGAGTGACCACATTCCTAATTTGTTGGATTTAGTCTGTCAGCCATTTAGCTACCCATTGGTCTATATAAGGGTTTACATTAAGTTTGATGAGTTTTTACATGATGCCTGAGTGTGGAATGGTACTGAAGGCTTTAATCAGGTCAAGGTATACTATGTGTTCTGATTTACTCTCATCCAAAGTTGCACTGACTTTTTCAAAAAAATAAAAAATCTGCTAGAATACACAGACAGAATTTTTTCTTAACAAACCCAAACTGCCTTGGATTGATGGATTCTAAGCTAGCATTATCTTTATTTATGAAGTCCAGAATAATACATTCCATTATCCTAATGGAAAAGCTGGTAAGGTTTATTTGACAATTGTTGCTAGGATATGTGGTGGAAGAACCTTTGTGGAAGGGTATGACTACAGCTGTTCTCCATGTCTGAGGCAGAAAACTAGTTGAGAGGCTGAGGTTGAGGAGATTAAGGAATGGGTAATTAAGACAGTGCTTTACACTGACCAGGTGCAAAAAAGTTACACTTACAAAGTTTGTGTTATTTTACCTTGGAGAGACCCTTTAGGACTCGCTTGGAGGTGAGCTTTGGGTGAAGGGTACCAATATGATACCATGTGGGGAATGGGAGCAGGAGGACATGAGGGAGACAGTTGAACTAAAGTTATTTACTAATATGTTGGCTATGAACCCAGGGGCTGGGTGGGTGTTATTTTTTATGTATCGGCTCAGTTCAATGTTGGTTAGTGTTCCTAAGGTTTCTAACATACTTGAAAAATGTATGGTTGTCCTTGATAGAGGTGGACATTTTTAAGCTCATAACTAACTTTGGCAGATTTAATTTAATTCGTAAGTTATTTGGTTAACTTTTTGAGTTAGGGTCAGCGCATGACATTTTCAGCTTATTCCTAAGGGTGAGGCATTTCTTTATTTTGTTATATCTTGTTTGTGCTATTCTTCCATCCTATAGGCTTGTTCCTAAATTTGAATAAGTACTGGAACAAGATCAGGAATAATGTCTCAATGCAGGCATTAAGAGGGAGAATAGAAACTCTGTGTAAATGCAGCAATATTGGCTACTGGGCCACTTGGGAGAGCAGGCTCTTAAACTTCCTCAGAGCATCAGCTTGTTGCTGGAAGTTTACCTTACAGAAGTTCCTAAAAACAGCAGTATTTGTGGCCATTTTGGTATGATTCCTAATTGTGAAAACAGCTGAGTTGTAGTCAGATTAGATCAGTGATGGGAAAGCTATAGTTGTAGAGCATAATAATGTTATATTTATGATGACTGTGTCCAGTAAATCTGAGTCCCTTTTAAGGAATACTCAGTCTGGCAAAGAGAGTTTGCACTGATTAAGAATAGGAGGGATTGTGCATGTTTAAGTGTATGCTCTTTCAGTTTATAGATGGATAGTTGAAATCCCCAAGAATAGAAGCGTTTGATTCAAAATGATTGATTAAAGTTTGTTTAGATATGCCTCATGGGTTGTAGGTGACAAAGAAGGGGTTCTGTAGTTAGCTAGGATATGATAACTGGTCTTATCGATAGTTACTAGGTTCAAGTTTCCAGGAGGAAAATAATTTTTATCTTGCTGTATATGGAATATGGACACATCAGCGCACTAATGACAGAAACACCTTCAATAAAGGGTCTGTGTGAGTAGTAGGCAGAGAATCCTGGTGAGGATGGTGTGTTTTCACTGCACTGGAGTTTGTTTCAATGATGATACATATGTCAGTATTTTCTATGGTCTACAGGGCTTCTATGGAGAGCAGGTTCTTATTTAAGTTTATAGTACTGAGCAATGCTAATTTATAGTGACCTCATTTGGATTTGCTAGACTGCCAGATGGGACTGATTAATGCTTCTTAAAAAGGCACTGTAAAAGCCATGAGGAGGGACATGCAGGCCATTGCTTGTTAAACAGGAAGAACTGCTGACCATCTCCTTTCAGACAGACAGACAGACAGGCACATTGGACACCGCAGGAATGACATCAATAACTAAGCCAACAGCTGGTGTCAATTATATTTTGTTTTGTATTGTGACATCATTCTTGGTGAAGGTAGGATGCTGCTCAGGACTAGTTTTGTGCCAGCCTTGGGTGCATAGTCAGAGACCTTCACCATGTTTGCATATAGTTCAGGCATGTGGCTGTCAAGGTTATTTATGCCCATATGAAAAAGAAACATATTTTATGAGTATGTAGGGTGAAGGAACTTGAGCAAACTAATAACCTGTAGTACTTGGGCACCTGAGCAGCAGTTACCCTCACCCTTTCTTTGTTCAGCTTGGTGAGTGTTGCAGCTGTATGTCTCACTATGGAGTCACCTATGACTAAGACATTTCCATGTGTACTGACTGGCCCAAAAGGCTTTATGGGCTTATGTGTGTCAGTTTGATGACCCCATTCCTCCCTTAGTAGAATTTGTTTTGGAGTGTACTATATGTGCAACTGGCAAAGTGTTTTTGTACTGCTGAAGCATTTGTGTGTCAGACATAAAATGGAGGCCTTTAAGGCTTATGGAGAGATTTCTTAAGTACCTCAGCATAAGAGGACTTATTTTTGGTAGGTAGCATACTGATGAGAAGTGAATGTGGTACCAGCAACCTGATGGGTATTAATGATTTGTTTGATGAAAAGCTAATGTCCAGATTTAGCCAATATCTACACCTTTCTGAACTAGTTTCAGTATGTGGTAAAATTACGTGGTTGCCAGTAAGCATAATAAAATTTGTGTACTGTTTCAGAGTGCCAAATGCTAATACACTAGCAACAGATGGTATAAGGGTTGATTGTGGTTTTATAGGTCCAAAATCTGGTATACAAGGATAGTATAATGATAATAATAGTAGTAATAATAATAATAATAATAATAATAATGATGATGATGATGAAAAAGTTAATTTTTGTAACAGCTATATACTTTGAAAGGATTACCAATAGTCTAGGGTTTCCTGGGAGTGTGATAATTCCTAATTTGTTTTCTGTGTATTTTTAACAGAGCTACATTAAATTATTGTGGCCATTATTACAATGAGACACTAAAGGTGTACACAAATTACCTGTAATTGCTGGGTTTGGGGCCATCTCTAAGCTACTGACACTGGCCTACTGCTGTTTGCCAGTGTTAAGCAGCTGATATTCTTATTTTGCAGGACTGTGTATTCGTTTGAAGGAATCCAGAATACATTACTGTGGTTGGCTGCAATGTGTCTGCATGAAACAGAGATGAAATAAATTACTATAGTAATTATCTTTTTTATTGCAATCAGAAATCTGATATGCACATGGTCAACAAAGTGGCTATAACTGCTGTGTTACTGGGTATGGGAGCTGTCTGTAGATGAAAATTAATCCTGGTGTCATTTGATGACGTTAAACATACATCACCTGGCCTAGCAGGGCTAGTTTGTGAGAAGCAAGTTGGAATGTTTTTGCTGTGGCATTTTTTTTAAATTCACAATCAGACATCTGAGTGCATATACACAGTTCTTTGTTGGTATCTCATTAGTGCGATTTAAGTTTATAAATTGCACTAATAACACGACTGTGTTATAAATGATACACACTGCTTCTGTATGTGAATGTGCCCTACGAATGCAGTCAATAATATATAAACAGGTTATATAGTAACATAATTAACTGATCATTTCCATCCCCAACTGCCCAACTCTCTCAGCATCTGCATCACTATTTGAATTTGGGGCATAATCAGGTATTTATCCCCTTTTTTAAATTTCTCCATATCTTTAGAATTTCTAATACTTTGACATGGGCTAACTCTATTCCTAGTATTACTTCAGTCTTTGATGTTTGCCAAGAGTGATTTTCTTAGCAATGTAATGAAGTATGCTTGGAAATTATTTTTTATTAGCCCTGCTTCTCCTGCTACTATTCCAGATTGCTGCTGTTCCTACCTGCAAATTCTTGTATTTTATGTCTTTATGCCTCTCAGTATGCAGGACTATAATCCCTAGCTCTAGCTATGTCTATGATTGATGCTATTTTTTGTCCTTTTTTCTTTGATTACAATATCTGTTTTTTCTCCTTCCTTCTTTACTGTTGATATCGAGTGATCCCATGTGATGGGCACTTCATTTTTAGTAAATCTGTTTGTTCATAGGTTCATAGATTAGTACTAGGCTAACTGCCCTTGCGAGCTATTTTAAGCCTAGCCAATTATCCCTTGTGAGACTCAAACCCTGCACCTTGTGTTTGCAAGGCAAACACCTTAACCATTAGGCCACCCTACCATCCCCAAGTTCAAGTTTCCAGTGCTTCTTGGCTACTCATATCCTATAATGTTTGCACAATCTTCAGTGTAAAATCTTGACACATTATTGTTTCTTTCATGTACATACCCTCAGGTATATCACAAACCAACAAGATCTGTAGCTAATTCTAGCTCTGTACTACAGAACCTACTTTAGTCTGTATCTCTCAGTTTTTCTACAGACTTTGTAAACTAGTGTGCAATAATCCCCTAGCTTGAATTGCCATCATTAACCTTTCGACTTTTGGATGAAGTTCATTTTTCTCCTTTGACACTCATGCAAACCAAGAAAGTATTTTTTCTGTGTGCCTGTAATTACGTTGATTAACTGATCTAGTCATTTAAAGTTGTTTTCTGATTGCCTGGTACTATTTATGCATTTTATATTCTGCTTTGAGTAAATCTGTGGGCCTGGTGTGGAAGATGTGTTGGATTAACTAGCACCTGGGCTTTAGATTTCACTTGTTTTTTTCATTGGTTCTTTTGTTTCTTGTTTAATACTTAACTGCACAGAGCTGTGCTGAATACATCACAGTGGAAGTTATATATACATGGTAGTGATATTGAATGGGTACCTTAGTCTAGCTCCTATGAGTGAGTTATTCACTTCTGCTTTGCATAAATACCTTTTGCTGGGCTCAGTTGTGATGAGCTGCACAGTGCAGATATGAATTGAAGTGAGCTGACTTAACTGGATTTCTGAGATCCTTGTCTGGTTCAACTAACTTTACCCCTCTATTATTCCCCCTGCCCCTCCTTAATCCCTCACTAGCCTTCTTCACATGGCATCACTGGTCATATAGCACATAGTATCCTAAGGCAGTATAAAAACTGCCTCATGCTCACTGAAAATGAACTTCTGTATAACCCAAAGGTGTCTGTCAGTGAGATGTGTAAACTTTTAACTAACACAAGTGTTTTCCAAGAGGGGCTGACACAGACAAAAGACTGGTGTCAGAGCCATGGAATAAAACTAAATACCAAGAAATGCATAATAGTATCCTTTGGGAAGTCATCCATCCCTGGTCACTATCATATTGACAACACACCCCTTAAAGTTGACCCAGTAATCAGAGACTTAGGGACACACATAAATAGTCATCTAGCCTTTGACCATCACGTGTCTACAGTGGTGAGGAAATCATTCTATGCTGCATAACTTATAAATAAAGGGACGGCATCTAACTCCAAGGAAGTCATTGTTGCACTGTATTTGGCATTCATCAGACCTGTTATTTACTACAATGCTCCCTTTAGTATGTACCTAGCCAGGCCCATCCAACAGTTGGAACGTCCACAGAGATTCCTCACTAAAAAAATACAGGGAGTAAGTAAACTGTCCTATGCAGATTGCCTCAAGGCCCTGTCCCTGTATTCTGTCTCCTACAGGCTTTTATTTATTTATTTATTTATTTATTTCAGTTGAGACCCAGGGACAAAAGCTCCACAGTAAATACATGCAATAAAGTTGACTTAGTATTCAATTAATAAAACAAGAAACATACATAGAATAACTAAAGCAGATTACAAATACATGGAACTAAGAGTACAAGAATGCATATGGTTATAATTATAGGGAAAACATGATTAATAAGAATGTAGGTACAAATAAGAGAGGATTACTAAGCTTATTCATTTAACTGTTTAAAAGTCATATACCAGAGACAAGATAAACTGGCAGAGTATGAAAGAAGAAGAACTAAGTAGCAAAAAGAATACTAAAAGAGAAAACAGGCAAAGAGGAAAGAAAGATAATTTGCAAATTAAAGAAAAAGAGTGTTAAAGAAAAATAGAGTTGTAAAGATTTAGAAAAATGGAGAGAGAGAGAGAGAGAGAGAGAGAGTAGCTAAGAGAGGTGAGTCTTTTGAGGGGAGATCTATGCCTGGCATACAAGGCATTGGCAGACCACACTCTGATGGACCTCCTGCATATCCACAAGACAAACAGTACCAGAATTACCTGTTCTAAAGACTTAAACCTTGCCTGTGATATAAATAGGACCTGCTAGAGAGATAGGTATGTATCCCAGAGACTACCCCATCTATGGAACAGGCTCCCCATCCATGTGAAGCAGAGTTCCTCCCTAACCAATTCAAGTGCAATTCGGACAACTGGATGTAAAACCATTAATTCAACCCTGGTTTGGCACTTATGTCTCTAATGGACACAGGTAACCTGTAAATGGTTCATCTCCCAGGGCCATGCTTACACTTATCATGGGTATCAGAATTTGTCAGAGATTTGGGATGCATGGCTAGGCTTAAAAAAGCCCTTGTGCTTGTTAGCCTATTAAACACCTATGAACCTATGAACTGATGGCTTCCCTCTCTCAGCCACTCAACCAGTATCATGCAGTGAGCTTAATACTGTCTTACCCCACCCACACCTATGCAACATCCATATACTGTAAACACAAAACCTTGTTTTGCTGATGCAGCCCTAGAACTCCTAAATCTATGCATCAGATTAAACCCTCAAATCTACCTCCTGTATGCTACACAACATCAACAGGTCTAAACCAATATACTGCACATTCTGACACTACAGTAAATGCAGCCACAAAAAGGAATCACACAACTAGCATGCTGAAGCATTTTAGGCAGTAGCACCAATCTTGTATATCTGGCAGTGTTTAGTTCATAGGTGACACAATAGTAAGGCATACAAATGCTCCACTCATCAAGTTATTAAAGACAGAGTGATGGTTAGTTGCCTCTCAGGTGCTTAGATCTACAATATCATTAGGACCCTCAAGTCTCCTCACCCTAGGTGCACATATGACCTGATCATTGTTCATACAGGAATGAATGATGTGAGGTACAAATCCCTGGGTCATGTGATATGAAGAGGGACATAGAGCTCTCAGAATATCAAAGTCAAAGTCAAAGTAAACTTTACTGTCATTTAGAACTACATACGTGTAGCCTAAACAAAACTTTGTGCATCAGCTCAATTATTGAGATTACAAAGGAAAGTGAAACAACACATACAAGTAAAGGAATAAACATAACTAACAAATACAGTACTACTCCCAATGCATGCAAGAAAGAACTGAGAACTTTACCAACACTCATATATGAAAAGAATACCCTCCCCTGATTTAAATTAACTAACCTATTTAAAGTAAAACAAAACAATGTTTGAAAGTTATTTGTCTAATATTGCACTTGAGTGAGTTAAACACTGACTATGGATATAATAAATAAATATTGCACTTACTTGGAATATATGTAAGTATATATTGCACAAATAAATAAAAATTGACTTATTTTGTGTCCAGACCCCTGGGAATAGTGCCTGAGTTCTGAAGTCTAATCACTGTAGGGTAGAAACTGTTATTGAATCTTGTAGTCCTGCAGCAGATGCTGTGATATCTCCTGCCCAATGCCAGATGCTTAAACAGTCCGTGCACAGGATGTGTGTTGTCCTACATTATTTTGGTGGCCTTTCGGAGGCTTCTTGCAGAATAAAGATATATTGAAGGAAGACTGGAACATGTTACCTTATCTGCAGCCCTCACCACTCTTTGTAGCACCTTCATTTCTGTAACTGTGCAGCTTCCTAACCACACTGTGAAGTTACAGGTGAGGATGCTCTCTATTGCACCTCTATAGAAGATGGATAGAATATGAGGAGGAAGCTTAGCTTTTTTCAGCCTTCTTACAAAGTGGAGGTGTTGGTGCACTTTCCTCACCAGTTGGCTGGTGTTTCCCGACCACGAGAGATCCTCTGATATGTGTACATCCAGAAATTTCATACTGTTAACCCTCTCCACACTCTTACCATTGATTCTGAGTCATTTGTTTTCCTTTTCCTGAAGTCGATGATAATCTCTTTGATCTTGCTTACATTCTGGTCAAGGTTGTTCCTCTTGTACCAACTGACCAGAGATGTCACCTCCTCTCTGCATGCCCTTTCACCCTCCTTTGTGATGATCCCCATGAATGTGGTGTCATCAGCAAACTTGATGATATGGCTGGACTCTGAAATCTCAGCTTACTCTGTCAAATGCTTTCTCTGCATCAAGACTCACTAACAACCGCAATAATTTCTTATGTTCTGCTTCCCTCTGGATCATTGTTGTTCTATTATTGCTGGCATATGTTTGTGTTCCCTTCACAAAACCTCATTGATTCATATTTATCAATTTTGGCAAATCTTTGTCAATCTTTTAGTACTCTGTAATCATGGTTTAAAATTGAACTGGCTCTATATGAAGCTGGGTGTGATGGGTTTTTGGACAGTTTAAGCATTACAGACATCACAGCTTTCTTCCAGGATGCTGGTGATTTCCCTCCTTTTAAAACACTGTTAAACAAAATCGTCTAAATTTTTATCACTTTCTTCCAGCCTAACTTTCAAACTTCCACAGGAATACATTCTCTTCCTGAAGACTTTCCTGCAGATTTGTCATACGTCATCATTTTTATCTAATTTCCTCCTATCTTAACTTAATTGTTGAGCCTAATCTACCTCTAACCTTGCCATACTTAAGTCTTATATAAATACTTCCATTTTTGCTCTTTCTTGATTTCCATATTTCTCTGCTTTATACAAATTTTCATAAAATTTCTGAACTATCTCTAATACCGCTACAAGATCTCAGTTTATTTTTCTTGTTATAGGCTCCTTAAGTTTGGTGACAACCCTTTCTACTTTATGTGCCAACCCTTTCTACTTTATGTGCCTAAGTTGTGCTAAAAGTTTTTGTGCACTGGAGTCATTATCAAGAAAAGAGTTGCTTGACAGCAATATTTCTAAACTCATGTATATTATCCAGGTGCTTTCTTATTTTCTCATTAGCACCCTGCATTTGCACCTCTTCTTATTCTGTGAGATTCCCCTTATTGTGCAATATTTAACCTTAGTCAGTCCCTCTAAAGGATTCCTATTACTTAACCATATCTCTTTTTCTCTTATTTTTACCCTATTCTTAAACTCAATTTTCATTTTATCACACTCACTTTAACTTCTGAAGAAATTTATATTTTCCCTAATAACTTTTGAATAATTTCCACTCTTCATCTCATAAATTCCTCCCTTTTTTACTTCATTACCCTGCATTTTATCTTGTTTTTTATGAGTGCATGATCTGAAATAGTTATTGCATGTGTCAAAGCTTTCAATTAAATGCACGTGTTTCTGTGAAATATAATTTCTATCTAGTTTAGCCCAATTATTGGACCTTGGGGAATAATATGTAAATTATATTTTAGTTCCTACTACTGAATTCATGTCTTCTGTAACAAATATTGTCATACGTTTCTTCAGAAATCTACCCTCTTTTGTTATATTTTATTTTCTACATCCATAGATATATCCTGACTGTTGCAAATCAAGTTCCAGTCCCCACCTTTAAGTAATATTCCCTGCTGAAAGTTGATTTGTCCCCAGAATTTCTTAAGCTCCATAACATCAGTTTTTGCTGGAATATAAATGCATGCAATTATAATCCTCCTGTCTTGCCAGTAGCCCCTTACTGTCATAGATCTATCATTATCCATTTTCCTCTTCTATCACTATTGGAGCTCCTCTAGCAATTAGTATAAGTACTTCAATTTTCCTTTGTGCCTGATATAATGCTGAAGATCCATCCTGAAATCCTTTCTTTATCAAACTTACATGCTCATTTCTTTACAAATGTGTATCCTGCAGCATTGCTGTTTGCACACTGCATTTCTTAATATAATTCAACATATTTATCTTTTTGTCTATACCTGTGAGTCCATTTATGTTCCAAAATAATATAGATAGCATAGCCATTATGATAAGACGTTATTGTGTCCACCTATTATACATGACAGCTTTTTCAAATGTGTACTTCCAACATTTGTGTTACATGCACACACTAATGTTTGGCAGGTTGATTTTTTATACAGTTATTTCTTGAAATTTCCATTTCAACCCATGTCACATTTTACAAGACTTTTTGTTTTAATGAAAACCCTCAAACAGAAAACTAAATACATTTTCAGAACACCCCAATAACATGAACTTAGTTACGTCTGTTTGTTCTATGTATATTTTCAAAAAATGAAGTTTAACCTGTCTGACAGAAACAATTTCTACAAATTGATGGCTGCACTCATAGTCTTACCTAACTTAAAATTAAGGTTAGCCGTGCTGAAGCACATGTTACACCCTGTGCTCCCAGTTACATTGATTGCTGCTTGTTGCTTTTTTATCTCTAGTCCCCTGCCAGATATGAAAAACACCTTTCAGAAAACATTAACTTTTAGCCCTAAGAAAAAGTGCACTGGCTATCTTTAAATAAAACTAAGTTATAAACTCTTCAATTAAATGCATTGATGTATTGGGGCTGTTAGGGAAGCTGATATCTCTGAGTCCCTGCCAATAATTTCAAATTTTATTTTTACTAAACTGCTTGCCCTTGTACCTTATTAATTTTGTATTCCCCTAAACGAACAATGCTCAGACCTGCAGTCAAGTCATTACCATGAAGACATAAGAACAGGATGTGCAACTGCCTTCAGCTGCAGACACTGAACATTTGCTAAAAGGAAAAAAAAACAAGTTAATATTGTTGCATGTGCAAGAAACTTAGCACTTCTCATGGCATTCATCATTTTGTCTCATTTTTCAAGCCTACTTGCTTATGGAAAACACGTGTTTTTAGATTAAGCCAAGGGCATTAATCCAGACATTCATCTATGCAACAATAAGAGAAAACATTTCAACTCTACATATAATATAATCTGTGCACTTTTACAGCAACCCCCCTCCCACCCAAGAGCCCAAAATTACAGACAATTAACTTAAACTTGCTTTTGTCCATGTTCATAGGTTCATAGGTTCATAGGTTGGTACTAGGCTATTGGCCCTAGGGCCTATACAAGCCTAGCCATAACAATTCCCTGGTGGTTTCTTCCCACAATATTTACTTCCCTGGACCCCTGTCTAGCAGGGTGACTGACAATTGTTCTGTTTGTAATAAAATTAAAAATATGCATGGGGTGAAAATAAATGGAAAAAAATACACTGCTTTTGAGAGGTTTGATTGTAGGTCATCTGGTGTAGTATACATCTTAGGTTGTGACTGTGTTCCAGTAAAGTGGTATATTGGGCAAACTACCAGAAAGATTAAGATTTGTATCTTGGAGCATTTGGGTGACATAAGGAGGGGTAACTTGGAGAGCCCTGTAGCCACACATTTTTGTAGTATACATGATGGCAAGAATGACAGTTTTAGATTTAGTGTACTAGCTAGGCCTCATTTAAGTAAAGGGAACTTCAAAGTAGCTTTGAATAGGCTTGAAAAGAGGATGATTATAGAATATCACACTTTATTCCCTAGGGGAATGAATTTGGAGATTTAATGAAATCATATGAAATTAATATTTGTTAACTTAACATAAATAAAAATGTAGTTTTGTAATGTTTAAATTAAAGTCAAAGTGACATATAGGATGTTATATTCACTATGTATTTTCTAAATGAAGAATTTATTGTATAAATGAAATTTATTAATTCTGTAATTTTGAGTATTTATTCCATGGTAACATATATAAGAAATGTTGTATACAATGAAAACATGATTTTTAAATGGTTAAAATAATTGTATTTATTTCTCTGGAAAATGTTTCAGTGCTGAAAGAGTTAAAATGTTTGGTATAATTAATTGTTTAATTAATTGATTAATGCATATATAAAAGAACACTGAAAATGTTAGAGTGTGTCCCATTGAAGGCGAACAGCTGGACGGATTGAATAAATGGATTAAAGCCACTTCTGTGTCTTCCTTTGAAATTTTGTGGTGTTTTCTGAAGAATTTTCGAGGTTTGGCTTTCAAAGTTGTTTATTGTTTCTGAGATGACTGATATGATCCCCAGGGTGAATTCCCTATCTCCCATCCAATTGTCAAGGTTCCTTTTCAAGAGGGCCAAAGAGGCGCTCTGCTTGACATGTATGGGCAGTCTATTCCAGAGTCTGGGGAGTCTCTGGGTCAGGAACCTATCCCTCCAGCATGTTTTGTTCATTGTGATGACAAGGTTTAGATCCCTGGAGCGTGTGGCTCTGAGGGATTGGGATTTCTTTAAGTGTAGCATGTCCAACAGCTCTGGGTTTGGCATGGCCTTGTATGTTAAGCAGAGATTGCCTCTGAGTAGATGATATGTGACAGAGTATAGCTGGAGTTTTTTTAGATGGTCAGCATAGGGCATCTGCTTTAGGCCTGTAATTCTTTTAGTGAGATATTTCTGCGGCCTTTCCAGTTGTTGCAGATGTCTTGAGAGGTACATACCAAATGATTCATTGTATTCTATAATGGGACTAAAGAGGGATGCGTACAGTGGGACAATAACCTCCTTTTTTCTGAATGAAAAGCCCTTAGTGATGAGGTGAGCCACATAGAAGGATTTCCTGTCTGTTGCTGCGATGTGGTTATCGAAGGTAAGACCACTGTCCATCTGTGTCCCCAAGTCTCTTATCACACTTTCGGTGTTTAGTGTACTGCCACCTATGTGGTAATTCATGGGTAGATGTTTTTTTCCCAAAGGGGATAACTATACATTTCTTGACATTGAGCTCGAGCCCGTGGCTCTGGCACTAAGCATCTGTTTCTGTAAGGCCCTTTTGTAGAATATCCACATCATTTGGGGATTCAATAATGGCTCCCAGTTTGCAGTCATCTGTAATCTTTGTTAGCCAGAGTCCCTTAATATTGGCCTGTACTTCAGAGAAGTAGATGCCAAACAAGAGTGGTCCCAGGACTGAACCCTGAGGTACTCCACTTGTCACTTGTCTAGAGCTGGATTTGGAGTTGGCTACTTTTACAGTGTGGGTTCTGTCAGTAAACCAGTTGGCAACCCATCGAGTGATGTAGGGATTAATGCCTAGCTTAGTAAGTTTATCTATGATTCCAGAGTTGGGGATGGTGTCAAAGGCCTTGGCAAGGTCCAGATAGGCTGTGTTGACTGCCTTACCCTCGTCCACAGCTTTGGATACTGATTCAAAGAAGTCAATCAGGTTCAGGAGACAAGATCAGCTCTTCACGAACCCAAACTGGGTGGGGTCCAGTGTTTGAAGGTTGCCAATGTCTTTGTTTATAAGTTCCATGATAATACGTTCCATGGCCTTGCAGATCAGGCTTGTCAGACTGATGGGGTGGTAGTTCCCAGGATCCAAGCTGGAGCCCCCCCCCCTTGTGGAGTGGGATAACTGTAGCTGTGCGCCACTCAGTGGGCATGAAGCCTGAGGTGAGACTATGATTAAACATGACACTTAGGTGAGGTGACATTTCATTATGTAGTTCATGTAGTACATAGCCGGGGATGTTGTCTGGTCCTATGGCTGTATTCTTAGCTTTGGAGAGTGTGGCTTTTACCCGTGTGGCCATTATTACCAGAATTTGGCAATCTTTCGGTATTAAGATGGGTCCTTTAGGAGGTGAGAGGGGGGTGAAGTTGGCACTGAATCGATCTGCCAGGATATTGGCAATATCCTTGGGATCAGCATATTTAATGCCATTCTGTTGTACCTCAGAGCAGATCTGAGCATTGCCATTTAGATTCTTGACATAGCTATAGAATGCTTTGTTATTGTCTTTGGAATCTTTTGCAATTTTATTTTCGTAATTAGCTTTGGAGGATTTTATGAGGGATCTCAACTTCTTACTGAGGCTGGTAAGGGAGTTTTTGCATCCTGGGATTTTCCTCTTTTCTACAACAGTTTCTTCCTTTTGTTGTAAAGTTTGTTTATGGCAGTGGGCCACCAGATTGGCTTCCTTTTTTTGGAGGAGAGCGTCTTGGTTCTATTTGGGATGGCACAATGTATGCACGAGTGGATATGCTCGTATAGTGCCTTAGTGTAGGATTCAACAGTCGAACTTTCAGTTCCCGTCTGCGTGGGTGTCATGACCTTTGTCACTTCTGACTTGAGTAGCATGAATTTGGCTTTGGAGAAGTTTTTTACGTAGGTTTCCTTACTGGGGGATGGGGGAGAGATGTGGATGTCAAGGGTGATCAGCTTATGGTCAGACCTGACTAATGAGGGGGTGACCACTAGTGTGGAGCATCGATTTCCAGCCTTTCTTTTCTTTTTACATTATAATGCCTGTATTTCTTAAAGCTAAGAAAGTACTTGCTTACTTTAATATCTTTATCATATACAACAATCACTGAAAAGACTCACCCTCATCCCTGCATTTAAGATACCCTGTACTACATACTACACAAGTCTGCTTTACTGTATAATGTGACATATATACAAAATGTTTTCTACAAATACTGTCAAGAAAAAACATTGCTTTACTTACAGTTATTTTTCCCTTTTAGTACCCTTCTAAACATAAATTACATAAAGTGGGGTATATGTTTTATAGTCTACCCATACATTTAACAAAGTCAACAAAAGTCCATTCTTTTTCAGCTCCTTTTTTTTTTACAAAGCTATTATTTCACAAATATGATTGATGCCTTTTAACCTCACATTTATTAATTAATTTCAGTGTTGCTTGTCTTCTTTCTGTTCATATCCATCTTCTAACACCAGACTCTTGCTCAAGTCCAAGGTAATTATTTGAATCCATGCTTCTATCTATCTTGCAAGCATTTTCCTTTGGAGCAGTGGAAAAGGTTTTACTGGCAAAGTTTCTCTATGAACTTTATTATCAGAAGAATGAGAAGCAGAGACCCCTTCTGTTTGATGGTTCACTTTTTGTTGAATAAACTTTTGCATTTTTTTCTTTGTCTTTGCTCCTCCAGGGAAAAAAAATATTCTGAAGGCAGCTGGATACAGCAGCTTGAATCTCACACCAGCCTCTTGAAATTTCCTGATGCTGGGATAAATTAGCTTTTTTTCTGCCTGGTGTACAGTGAATAATCATTTTCCACAAACACTTTACTGTCTCCACTTTTTAATACTTTTCCCTTCTGCCACCGTTTTGTCAGGATCTTTCTGCTGGTATGATTGCATCTTTACTAACAGAGGTCTTACTGCTTTCTTAAGGCCAGATTTGGAGCATACACTTGATGTGCCCTTTCACTTAATAAATTCTGCTGTGTAATACCAGTCCAGTTTGTTACTTATGCTTCAAAAAAATTAATACAGTCTTTTCCTTCCAGTTTTTCTTGTACAACAGAACATCTCAGGTTTTCTCTGCATGCTCTGTCTTCTAACTTTACCATTTGTTTGAAACAACTCTTCTTGAGAAATCTCATACGCATCTAGCCTTTTCTTCATTTCGACCTCTGATTTTATTTATTTTTATTTATTTGTATTTGTTTATTTCCGTAGAGCACTGATTTTCACGGTCCTTTTTCAGACTCAGTCTGGGATCGGTGTCTGGGTAAGTGACTTGCTCAGGGTCACGCCATTAGGCAATGGAAGCTGGAAGAATCAATCATTGCACCACTGGACCACGGAAACATCTTGTTAACAGCTTCTTAATACTCTTAAGACAACTGCCAGCCTTAATCCTATGAGTCAAATGCTAGCCAAAGCCAACTGCTAGACATCATTTTTTGCAGTTTTATCAGTTATCTGAATAGCTAGTTAAAGCTTCTTCTATTTTTTTCAGTCTTTTGTTTTTGGAGTTGATATATTCTTTTAATGTTTCATATATTTTAAACAGCTCTGACAGCATTTGATTTATTTTTCTTCTTCTAATTTACTGGAAGCCATCTCTTATACTAAATTTGGAGTTTGAACTTTTTTTAAATTCTGAACTGCTGCAGGATTCTTTCCAGTCAAGTTTTTGCTTCACTTTTTTTAGTTGATTTACTTTCAGGTTCTGTAAAATTCTTCTTTGCTGGCATCCAATCAGTGTACTTACAAGCCATTAACTGAATTTCATTCACACTGGCATGATTACTTGCTCTTACTTCTTAGTTTCTTGTTTCCTTACCAGGGGATTTCTGATCAAATTAAACCCAATATTTTAGTTAACTGAGGAAATCAGGCTAAGACACTTTTCTCAGCAATGGCCTTCAGTGGTTACCAAATTGATAATGTATACTGCTTAAATAAACTGACAGTTACCCAACAAGATTTAGATCAGTGTACAGCCATCTTGGAAGTCTTGTATATAAACATTTTGATCTAAATTTATAGCCTGCTGTTGCACTTTGACTTCAGTTTGATGATTTTACATTATCCTTAAAACCTTCCTGCCAATGTAGCTTCTCTGTTTAAAACAACAGACCTGACACACAGGTGATAAGGTATTCTCCGCCATGGTTTACTGGATATGAAACTCCCTATATCTTTCTGTTCAACTGACAGAACAGTTTTCCGACTTTTTACTTTCTAAATAAAGCATTTGCCACACAAAAATGCAGCATGCCAGTATCACTTTGTTCAAATAGTTTCAAAATTCCGTGTTTCATTATTCCACTTTACTCTGCCATAGTGGATCACAACCAACCATACACACTTACATATCGCACTGTCATGTCCAACGATTACAGTTTTAAAATACTACTTAGTTAAATGTAGACTGTGACATAGAAAATGTCAAGAATCATTCCACTCATGGTAAACAAAGGAAGAAATAAAGAATAAAGTGAATCTTTCTGCTCTACCTTTAATATGAATTGTGTTCTAATACCAGTGTCTTGCAGTATATGCATATCATAACAGAGATTTCTGAGATATTCATATAGCAGATGTTGCCTCATATCTTAGTCTCAGTTTATCAACTTCTAACCATTGTATTAACTCAAACCCTAATGCTAAACATAATTTTAACTTTGTCTTTCCTTTAACTTGAAGTCTAACTATTTGGACACTAATGTTAAGTGTTTTTGCTCAGGCTTGGATTTTCTTGAATATAGCTCAAGACTTATATAGCCAGAATAGTTGCTCACTGTGGTGCACACCTGAGCTAGGTGAACTTTTTGTTTCATCATTTAACAACTTACTGCAATTCATGTTTTGATATGTCCTTTTTGCATATGTTTACCTAGAAGGAAGGTAGATGGTGTATATGCTACTTTTGCCTTTGCCCAAGTCTGATGCTTTGAAGTAACTCACATGGGATCGACATATGTATAGGGTGGTAGCATAACAGCCATGGTGACCACGGGATGCCTGATCAAATTAAACCCAATATTTTAGTTAATCAGAGAAAATCAGGCTACATCACTTCCATCAGCAAAGCCTTTCAGTGGTTACAAAAGTATTAATCTGATAATTATCCAACAGGGGCAGTTAAAGTCTGCTGTACAAGTCATTGTAGGCCTGATGGGCAGCTTGTCAAGTTGATTTAGATAGTCTTTATGCTTTGTATAGGACAGGGAGGAGGAATTATATGTGGCAATGAGGGGGTAGGTCATTTTGTTGAGATACACTAGGACCTCTAAAAGCTCTAGGGTGGTATCATACGATATTAGCCATGGCACAATAGATAGCTAATAGATATGGATATATGCCCCACTGTTTTCAGTAGTCATGGGTGTGTGGTACTCATAATACACTGGTAAGGAAGGAATGTTATTACAGCGCAACAGAGCTACAGGGCATGAGTCTTAGGAATAACAATAAAACAGCAAAGGCAATGGTCCATTGCCCAAACATCACAAAAGCAGTGTATGACAAATCAGAGTAAACAGCTTAGAAAAAGTAGATCCATAGATGGCATTCACTGCTAGAAATATACTCATAAATATGATTATGCATCTAATTATCAATGTCTCAGCTGCAAGACAAAAGTATTATTCCTTTTGCAACTCTAACAGGGAGAGGCACAAACACCCAATACGGCTTCACTTAAGGACAATCAGACTGCATTGACAGAACAAAACTGCAATACAAAATAAAACTTTGTAAATGAAGATCAGCCCAGTGAACTATCAACAACAGTGACCAATGCACATAGCAACAGTTCCAGTGTATTTTATTCAAAAATAAAATGCATTGAGGCTTCAAATGGAAACTGAATGAAGCAAACTATTCAAAGATTTAACTGAATGACTACAATAATAATATATGTGTTTGCAGATGGACAGACTCCCTTACGTTTCCTTTTGTATGGCATTTGCCTCCACAGTCACCTTCTATATATTAACTCTACAGCCACACAACTGGGGAGAAAATAGAAAATCCACTATGAATCACTGTTTGCATGTAAATTGAAAGTGTACCATAAGTAAATTACTATTTGCAAAGTGATAAGGAAGTTGAAAACTGATGAAAAGAAAAAACTGAATTTAAACTTGTCTACTTTACACTTGACCAAGTGTAGGGGAACCCAAAACAACATCTAGGTTGACAGTTGTTGCCATCTTGTAAACCTTCACCTCCAGCTATCTGCAGTCGACTTTCTCAGAGTTCTGTTCCTTGGCTTTGTTATGTGAATCTGCTATGTAGATTGTTGGAAATTCACTGTTTGCAAAAAGTGTCTTGTGTTTTATGTCTCTGGTTTTCTTAATATTGCACCTAGTAGCTTGTTATTTTTTTTTTCTTTTTATAATAATTTCATGGAGGTGTTGCACAAATCCTTCCTGATCTAACACTGCCACCACCTCATTATTAGTCTCTGTCCTAGATGTTGAAATGCTCTAGTACACCTGTGGGAAGTTTAAATCTCCATTTAATATCACCCTCGCCATCCTTTTATTATTTCTTTTTATTTAATACATTCAAAGTCAGTAGAACATCATCTTTTCAAACATCACTGCTCACCCTCTTGCTCATCTCAGTATCCAAAGATATGTAGTGCTGTTTATTTGTTTGTATTGTTTGACACCAGTAAGTACAGAAGATGATGTAATAAAATTTTAGCTACTTTATGTTGACATGTGAATTCTGAACATAACAATGGATTTCTCATTAACCTTCTTAAATGAACATTCATTGCAAACAGACCAATTCATGTACTTGTCTAGAAATAAACTTAGCTAGTAAAAATGCACACTCACTTAATTCACCTTTAGACATAAATACTATTAAAAAGTTAACACTGTCATTTCTAAGAGCTTTGCTGTAACACAGAATGTATCAACTTTAGAGGTTTGCAGTTCAGTAGTTTAATGTTTATTATTTTGCAGTGATTAATACTACAGAATACATCATTATAAGGTCACATAATCACGCCAATCACATTTTTTGGTGAGAGCCTCATGTTACCGAAAGGATGGAAATGGTTTTGCAAGATGGCAGTGCCAGTCTTACACATATGTAAGCAGAACAAACCACCCAAATAGCTTATTGTCCTTATAATCCTCAAATAATACCATATTTTGTTTGTGTGATACTTCCCTCTTTACCTTATAGAAACCAAAGCTGTGTATATACACTGCTGCCCTTCAACACACAGTTTTTGATTTTCTTTATTAAAAAGGTGAAAGCTGCTTTCTATTTCAGTTTCCATTGTTTGGTGCATTTACAGCTTGTGATATAAAGGGCAGTAAATGTCATGCAGTTTCATATTTGTATTACTTTTCCAGCTGTTATAGCCATTGCTTTCTGCATAACACATATCAAGTGGCTTGGCATTTATTTCATAGCCTTGTAAATTCAGTATATAACTTGGGATGAGTCAATGTATATCTGTAAAGTATGGTGCAACGTGGACTGTGGGCAAGATTTTAAATATAAAGGTTCTTGTCAATTACAGAACTCAAAAACATCAGAAAGCAAGCAATAATTAAGCACTTATAAAATATAGCAGAATGCAAAGCAAACATTGCCAGGCATAAAAGCCTTTTACTGAACTAGCATGACTCTCTTGCCATCTGTTAATATTATAAAACGAGATCCCATACTATTAAATGTCATGTGCAGTATTGTGCTGTCCATAATATTTACAAACAGAAAAGCGAGAACTGCCAGATGGAAAGTGTAGCAGGCTATCATTATCAGAAGGTCTTGGTTTCACCCATGCATGCGTGAATCATGTGCTATCTTCTAATATTAAAATATCAATTATTATAGTAAAAGCTTGCGAACAGCATGTACATGCCTCTTAATTTGACTTATCTGCTGGATGTTTTCTTCACTTTCTCATGCTTGTTTACAAACTATTAAAAAAGGCTACAGCTTTTTCAATTAATTGTTTAAGCTACATCTGGACACACGCCTGTTAACCACCATGGCTGCTGTATGTTGCAACTGTAGTTATGGCATAAATTGCAGTGTCATAAAGCCAATTCCCTGTGAGGATAAGGAAAAGACATGCATTTTCAAATCTTGTCTGCACAAATATTTTTGCTGGGTTTCCAAAATGTTTTACTTGTAAAATGTACACATGCCATGAAATATTATATTTCCTTCCTATTACACTGTAACAGCTGATTTAGTTTCAGTTATGAATTTCATTTATATGATTTGGGGAGAGGGTGTTAACTTCATTTATCATACCAGTATGAGGTCACATTTAACCTTTAAGTCCAAAACCCCAACGTTAACAAATCTGATATAAAATCAGATGTTCAAACCCTCAAATATAAGCATGTTTTAACAATGATCTTGCTATTTTAAGCAAAATTTAACCAGTTCCAATATGTCTTCAGGCAGTAAATCTGATAGCAAATAAAATAAATCAACTTAAAGAATTCTGTGCCTGCATTTGAAATACATTGCACTGCCTCATAAAATTATATTTCATTACCTTGGCAACCAGGAAAATGTGAATGTGAGGTGCATCATACAAGAGGAAGAAATTTGCTAGGGGCAGTCTAAGACCTAGCTGTTCCTTTAATTAATATGTCAGTGATAAGAGAGAGAGGTATGCACCATATGTTGGTCCTTTGGGGTTCATTACAAATACTTAAAAATGTGCATAACAAATGAGAAGATACATTTATTTATTTATTTATATGTATTTCAGATTTGTTAATTGGGTAAGTGTTAATTGGCATGTTCTGGCAGTTGGTGCAGAGGGTTAAGACTGTGAGATGTAGTTCCTGTGGCACAGGGTTTGATTCCTCAGTTCTTATTTGCTTACTGTATGACCTTGAGGAAGTTACTTAACCAAACATTGTTCCCAGTTGCCCCTGAAAAGGTACTTTGTGTCCAGTGGGCCTATCTGATTAACAAATGGGTACTATTATTAAGTTTACCAGTACAAGGATCTTTTTCAGTCATCATCCAAGCCCAGTGGCAATCACAAAAATATATGAGGATGCAAAAGCTACAGGTGTGATGCATACTGCACATTCAGTTATGCAAGGTTATGCAATAGAGGTGTGCATTGGTTAAGAAGCAGAACAGTATATATGTATCTATCTAGATATATATATATATATAATAAAAAAAAAAAAATATATATATATATATATATATATATATATATATAGTGTGCATGTTATATATATATATATATATATATATATATATATATATATATATATATATATATTGTGTGTAATATATATATATATATATATATATATATATATATATATATATATATATACACACATATATAGATACACACACACACATACATATGCACACACTGCAATATGTTGATTTTAGCCTAGAGTAATGTAGATTTAAAATATGTGATGTGGGAGCACTCTCACAACAGTTATTCACACAAACACTGTGTGCAAGTGAGATTAACAAGTCACTAATTACCAGTTATGCTGGCATAAAAAGAGGTAGTCTGAAGTGCAAGAATTAGGAAGTGCAGTCATTCACTGGGTGTTCAGACTGAGTAAGCTGGGGTTTGCCTGGAAGACACTGGGAGTGCGAGAGCCCAGCCAGGGCTAACTTGGGGAATTATAATTGAAGAAACATCTGGAATTTACAGCTGCGATTGGGATCTACAGCCTTGGACATCTGGAAGTTAAGCAATGTAATTTGAGCCTCCAGTATTGGACGTTTTAAAGGTAGTTTACACTTGAAATGGCTATGAAACACTGCAGTACTGTTTGATGGAAAAATAACTAATTGTACTGATGTCCTTCATGGATGCATCTGCAGTCATAACAACTGGGTTGTCCTGTCGTCAGGCAGCCCTTCAGTCGGGTTGCCGCGTGGCGCCCGAAGCAGAAGCTGTTCGCAAGTGCCGGTCGGTCGGATCCAGAGATTACTTCTACCGAATACTACTTCGAAGACTTCTAAAGCTAAGTACCCCGTTGGGGACTCTTTCTTGCCTCAGCCGATGTCAGAAAAAGTTAATAATTGTTTAACCTGTGGGAAACAAATACCTCATAAAGATTTCCACTCTTATTGTCTGCCTTGTTTAGGCCCAGCCCACGACGTAGCAGCCTGTTCGGCCTGTGCTTCTTTCAACCGACGAACGCTTAGGCGTCGGTCGGAGTTTGCAGAACAGTTTTTCGGTTCTGATTTTGCGTACATTATGCCGTCGGATCCTCCGACTACCCAATCTGCCAAGAAACGCAAAGATAAAGACCGACACTCGGGGTCCGCGGTTTCGGCCGAAACCATGGTTAAGCAAACCGCGAGTGTCTCGGTTTCGGCGAAACCGAGAAAACTGATCAAAGTACAGCTGAACCTTTCTCTACAACTGAGGCCCCTGCTACCACTCTTGAATCGGCCTCAGAAATTTTATCCACTACGGTGGTTGCCACTGACTTATCAGACACCATTCCCTTGGATGTCTCTACCCCAGCACGTGGTGCTGCTAGGCCTCCAGCAGCCATGTCCATTAAGGCCTTCGCCAGGGCTAAAGCACCCAAGACTACTAAGACAGTGCCTGTTAAACCCCCACAACCAGGCCCTCTTCTAGTTCTCAAATGCTTACTTTGGCAGAAGATTTAATTTCATTAATTAGAGGATCTCAATCTCACCCAGACAGGGCCTCTCAGCCTCCAGAGAAGAGACCTAGGGCAGAGCCCCTGAGCCAGTGTCCTCTGATGATTCTGCTGACGAATCAGACATAACTGACCAGCCAGAGGCTCCTTTCTCCAATTTTGAAGATTCTGATGCTGAAGAATCCATTCCAGCTGCTTCCCCACCAGAAGAATTCTCCTTTGGGGAAACCTTACATGCCATGCGAGAGCAGTTCCAATGGCAGCAACAGGATTTTTCAGACTCCAGAAAAAGACTTAGGACCTTTCTGCACCTCCCACAGCACAGGCCCTTAGCTATACCTCCTGTTCTCTCTGTGGTGGATGATGCTTTCAATGATGTCTGCTCCGCTCCAGATTCTTTACCCCCAGCCCCTGCCAAACCAGACAGATTTTACAGGGTGCCAGATACTCATCACCACCTTTACAAGGCCCCACTTGCAGACCCCAAAACTATATCCCAGGGTCCCAAGGCAGTAGCCGCGACCATAGCTAAAAACCCTATTCCTTCTGAAAGGGAAGCAAGGTCATTAGACAGATGGGGTAAAAAGGTCTACACTTCAGCTACTCTCTCAGCTAGAGCTTTAAACTGTCAGTTTCACATGATACAATACCAAGAGTTTATGCTTGATCAGTTAACTAAAAAACTAACCACTGATGAATCTCTTGATAAGAAATATGTATTAGAAATGGTAAATAACATACAACAGGTTAGCAACCATTCATTAAAATGTGGCTATGATGCACTGGAGGCTTCATTTAGATCAGCCATGACTGGCACAGTGATAAGAAGGCATGCATGGCTAAAGGAGCAAGCTAGATGCTCCTATGGATAAGACAAGTTTGTTTGGTACACCTGCCCAGCAGGTTATGAAGAAAATGGAAGAAAAGGCAAAATCTGTTCAAACGGTTAAAGATTTCTTGCAGGTTCAACCCCCAAGGTTTAGCAGGAACTGGCCTGCCAAAAATTGGTCCTTTCCTGACTCCACAAAATTTCAAAGGGGCAGGAATAGACGCTCCAGAGGCAGAAACCAATCCAGAGGAGGTGCCTACAGAGGACGACAGTGGCAAGGTAACAACAGAGGCACAGACACAACCACTGCCACTACATCAGCACAACCACAGTGACTTAACCCTAAATCCGCCTACCAGGGAACAAATAGCAGCTACTCTAGGCGGAAAGTTAACCTTATTTTCAAAGAACTGGCACTACATAACAAAAGACAAGTGGATTTTACAAACCATAGATCAAGGTTACCGGTTTCACTTCCACACTTTACCAGTCAAAGAGGAATGCCAAATCTACCTCCAAATCAAAAACAGAGGCACTACAACAGATAATGGAGTTAGCAAACATGAGAGCTGTGGAAAGAGTGCCAACAGCAGAGCAAGGAAAGGGGTTCTACTCCAGACTATTCCTAGTTCCAAGAAAGGAAAAAAGTTGGAGACCAATTCTCGACCTGTCCACCTTAAATACATACATCATTGTCCCAAAATTCAAAATGCTGACCCTACAGCAACTTCTTCCCATGCTGGGCAAGGAGTCTTGGCTGGTAACTCTAGATCTCAAGGAGGCATACCTGCACGTCCCCATTCGACCAATCTGCAGAAGATACCTCAGATTTTTTGCAGGATCAGAGCACTATCAATTCTCAGCATTGCCCTTTGGCTTATCTACTGCGCCCAGAGTATTCACAAAATGCCTGGCATCAGTAATCGCCCATTGCAGACTACAGGGAATTCAAATTTACCCATACCTGGACGACTGCCTGCTACAAGGGACAACAAAAGCAAGCTGACAACAGATTTACAAAGGGTCATTTACTTGCTACAAGCACTGGGATACACAGTCAATTTACAAAAGTCAAGGCTGATACCATCCCAAACAAGGACATTCTTGGGCGCGGAATTGGACACAGTAAAACAAATGGCATTCCTGACTACAGAAAAACAAAAAGAACTCCCTCTTTATTTCTTGGCACTAACAAAACTGAACAAGTTAACAGCAAGAAAAGTACTGCAGGCCTTGGGCTTCATGGCATCATGCATAATCTTGGTCCCATTTGCCAGACTACATATGAGAAAACTACAGTGGTACCTAAAGAATTTATGGTCCCAACACAGACACAGCCTAGAAACAGAAATCCCACTAATTCCATGTTTAAAGCAGGAGTTCCTATGGTGGGCTCAGGCATGTCAGTCAAACCCAGGCCTACCCTTTCGCAGATGTCAAGCAAGCCAGACCATCACAACAGGCGCTTCAGACCTAGGATGGGGGCCCACATGCTGGACAAATGCGTGCAAGGATTGTGGACACAGGATCAACTTCACCTGCACATCAACCTAAAAGAAATGCTGGCAGTAAAACTGGCAATCCAAAAGTTCAAACCATTTCTCCAAGAGGGCCAGTTGATGATAAGGACAGACAACACCACAGTCATGTGGTACATCAACAAACAGGGAGGCACTCATTCATACCCCTATGCAGAATGACTTTGGAGCTGTGGACCCTGGCACTCAGCTACAACATCCAGTTACAGGCAATATTTGTACCGGGAAAAGAAAATACTCTAGCAGACATATTAAGCAGAACCACTTCGGATGCCCACGAATGGAAGCTGCACCCGGACATCTTCAAGACCATCTCAAAGAAATGGGGAATGCCTCAGATAGATATATTCGCATCACCTCTCAATCACCAGCTCAAAAAGTTCTGCACAAGGACATTCCACCCACTAGCATGGAAAGTGGATTCGCTCTCCTTCAGCTGGAAAGGCCTAACAGCATATGCATTCCCACCTCTTCCCTTGATACACAAAGTACTACTAAAAATCAAGGAAGAACGTCCAAGGATAATCCTGATAGCTCCAAACTGGCCAAGACAACACTGGTACCCACTGCTGAGGAGCATGTCTCGGAACAATATGTGGCCAATACCCCTGATGCCTTTGATGTTAACTCAGAACAACTTCAGCATCATACATCCAAACCTAAAAATGTTGCAACTGACTGCATGGAACATCACATAGCAGCAGCTAATCCAGAACTTTCCCAAAGAGTTAAAGACATTATTCTTGAAGCACGCAGACCTTCAACAAGAAGGAACTATGCTGGAAAATGGAAAAGGTTTGTCATTTGGAGTACGGAAAGAGGAAAAGATGTGGCAAACATAGATATGCCTAACATTCTGGAGTATCTGGCCGAACTTCTTCATTCAGGCCTGTCCTACTCCTCCATCAAGATACATGCATCAGCTATTTCAGCAGAATACAGCTTTGATCCACCTGTTTTTTCGCACCCTTTGCTCAGGCAGTTCCTCAGAGGAATCAAGAATGTAAAACCTCCAAGGAAACCACCATTACCAGCTTGGGACTTAAACTTTGTGCTAGAAAAGTTGACACTATCACCCTTTGAACCAGCAGCAACAGCAGACCTACAACACCTGTCATGGAAAACTGCTTTCCTACTGGCAATTACTTCAGCAAGGAGGGTTTCAGAACTACAGGCCTTAATGGCAGTGCAACCCTTCCTAATCTTCCACCAAGATAGAGTGTCCATGAGGACTAATCCTACATTTATGCCTAAGGTGGTATCCAGAGTGTCTTTAAACCAGGCAATCCACCTACCTACCTTCTTTCCCAACCCACAAAACAGAGGGAAAGAATACTGCATACCTTGGATGTACATAGACAGCTACGCTACTACTTGGACAGAACAAAAAATAGCAGAAAGACTGACCAACTTTTTGTAGCCTATGCAACAGGAAGGGAAGGAAAAGCTATTTCCAAACAGACAATCTCCAAATGGATAGGAAATTGCATACGATTCTGTTACTCCTTCCATGGAAAACCAATTCCACAGAACATAAGACCTCATTCTACAAGGGCAACAGCCACTACCACAGCCTTCTTACGAGGAGTGGCAACCAAAGACATTATTGAGGCGGCTACTTGGACCTCCGTGCATACATTTGCCAAGCATTATAATTTGCCTCTATATTCCAGATCCGCTATCCAGTTCGGACATCTACATTTATGGTAGGTACAAAACTGTACTTTTTATTTCCAGCCAAGTAGGCTATTAATTTTTATTTTCCTGTGAATTTGTGTAAAACAAACCTGTGTTTTATACAGGTCCTGCATTTTATACCAGTCGTGCTACCACTGTGTCCTTGGATGTACATTGGTGGTGTGTGCACAGGCAGTTGATCATAGACTTTCCATTTTTAGATCCTTGAAATTCCTCTGCTGGTATATGCAAAGCAGATTTGGTCTATTCATTCCTTACAGTGCAGTAACTGTTCTGTTCCTGATGTAGTTTCCATGTGACCCCCAGCCATGAAGAAATAACTAGAAAGACTTGTGGAGTCACAAATAGGGACTGACCCAGTCTAGTTAACTACAACAACAGCTAGATGTGCTGGCTGGAGTAGTTGCCAATCCCAAAACTCTTCCTACTATGAAAATAAAATGAACTAGAAAGTCTGTCCTGGAGTCCTACTTGGTGGATATTGAGGGTTATGTCTCCACAGAGAAATGGAAATGTGAAGACTGCGCAAAATTCCTGTCATCCCAAATTACAGGAGAGGCACTGACAACATATGTGGGTGTGAGAAGAACTGATTACATAGACTTTTTTTACTTTCACCACTGCTTTTTCCTCTATAATTAATCCCAATTGTCCCTTCTTCTAACTCCTTGAACCCTGTTACAACGTGGTGTAATCCTTCAGCAAGAAGTGTGTACATGTGGGCACACACACACACACACACACACACACACACACACACACACACACACACACACACACACACACACATACACACCATTTATAGGAATTTCAAGGCAACTGAGTCTTGTGAGCATTTAAGCCTTGCTAGTACCCATCACTAGGCTGTATGTCCTTCCTCTACGAGGGCTAGACCAGTCAAGGGGTGAATTTGGGGTTACCATCCAATCATCTAGGTCCTCCCTAAAGGATGATAGAATATCACACTACTTAACCTGAAGGGCAGCCTGTTCCATTGGCAGAACTGGTGCTGCATGACGTATCTGTCTCTCCATTATGTTTTACATAGTTTTTTATGTTTTGTCTTTAAGTAACATTTTCTGCAAATAGTACAAACCATAAAAACAGCATGGCGTTCTTTATATTGCATCAACGAAGTAATTAGAAAGCATAAAAAATAATAAACATAATGAGTAGTAGTAACACAAATAGCAATACTATTAATACAAGGTATAAAACCAGCAAAATGTTTGAACAGAAATATTCCTTCACTCTGTCCCCTTAATATCCTTTTAAGTACATCAGGTTCTATCTGTGTGTCATATTCTGTTGTTATATGGCAGAGTAAAACCTAGCACAGGTATTCTAAATAATTCTTAACATCAGTCATGTCTTCTTGTGTATAATAGACAATATAAACATTTTAATAAAAGTTCACCACATTATCTTCCCATTACCCTCTGAGGGAGGGTTGGTTTCATCCTTCTAACATTAAAAGCTATAAAATAACATTATTCCAGTCACTTATAACCCCAGGTGTTTCTTATGTCTACTATACTATGTTAAAGAGGACCAAACTTCCAAAAGGTAGTTATTTGCTTGTCCTGTGTGCCTATGACTTCCTTATGTTTGGGGATGGAAGGATAAGCCTTATGAAACAGTATTTATTCCACAATCTCTCCTTACATAGTCCTATATTGAAGAAAGAAAACTGTTTCCCCACTGCTTTTTCTGTTTCCTGCTTTAGGGATCCAGTTTAATATATAGAGCCATCCTTTTCAGTAATTTTATAAATCCCTGAAACAAATCTGTGCTTTTGGTATTACAACAGTTTTTCCATTCTCTTGCTATAACAGATTTGAAAATATAAACAAGGTCAGCCTGTGCTTATTATCCTCCTTACTCCAACCTTAAGCCTCTCTCCTATTCACAATCCCAAAAATCCTCACGCCCATTGAATATTTTTACCAAACATATCTTCCTAAAGCTTCTGAAATTGCCTCCATGTAACCTGTGCTGTCACATTTCCAGAATATATGGGTCAAGGAGGCTCTCTCTTATTTACACCTCCACATTTTGTTAGTCATGTGTTCTATATTTTATATAATTTAGTTGGAGAGGTACCACTGATGTGAGGCACATATATCCTGATCCCAAATAAATGTCCATTGTCTTAGTGTGTGTACTCAGGTCCATATTTGTTGCCATTAGGTATCTGTTGGGTAAAGGCCTTTACTCTTTCCCACATGTGCTGCAGTCCAGGTATGGCAGACTTCCTCCTAAGTCTTTGTAAATCAAACTACCCATTTCCTTCCTGACATTCCCACGTCTTCCAAGGGAATCTTACACTTATACCTTTGCTCTTCCTATATAAATCAAAATAATTGTTACAAAATTTCCTGTGTGTTAGCCATTTGTTTTCTGGTATGTGATAATGTTCTATTACCTCACTGAAAGTAATAGGTTTAAAGGGTCATGGCTGAAATCCTGAGACTTGGTTGAAAAGTATCAATAGACTAGCCGGCTTACTAGTAAAAATATAACAATAAATAAAAAAAGCATTTAGTCTACTATACCTTTGGTTTCCAACTTGGGTTACCATAATTTAATTCTGGCTATTAATATCTGTCTCTTCCCAAATCCATCTATCACACCATGGGATGGCTTTAACAATTTGTGGCTCATACCAGATATTAATTATCCCCCTCTCCCCTATCAAAATGCACCACATTATGCTAGTTCTGCTAGCTTCTGTCCAGAAAGGAGAGTGAGATTCTCTTGTAGGATGAGTGCAGTGCCACATTCCTTTTGCTTTATCTTTGGATCTTATATACTATGCCACAGTGCAGGCCTGCACATTTAGTCTGCTCCTAGGGATTCTGTTACCTTTGGCTTGGTTTATTTAAGATTCTGGACTTTCCTATGTCCTGGGTGCTTGTTTAATATACTCATATGGCAAATGAGATGAAAAACCGTGGGGACGATGGTGGCACTGTGTTAATTCTTCCTTTCAGTGTTTTGACCCTGCTGTAACCTTTTTTAATAGTTGTGATTATCCTACCCATAAGATTGTCTATGTTCTGTATAACTGTCTATTCATAAGTGTTGGTCACTTTTAAACCGACTTTAGTTACTTCCACCTCTTCAAATGCTGCACAGTTTCCTTTGCCTTGGCTCTTCTATACCTTAACTAGGGTTCCTTTCCTTAGACTGCATATTAATCCTGACATGTTTTATTTATTTTTATAAATTACAGATTATAGCTCAAATTTACTTCCTTAGGTAAAACAATGATGAAGTCATCTCCATGGTAAGACCTGGATTCAAAACTGCCATAGGAGAAAGGTCATTAACCTTGTTAGGACCTTCCAAATGAAATTGCCCACCATCAGAAGTTAGAAAATAACTGACCCTGACAATGAAAAATAAATAAAACTCCTAACAAATAAAGCCTCCTGTACATGTGTTTGGCCAATGGTTAGAAAAACATAGTTGCAGCTAGATTTGCAAAGAAACAGGCTGTATCCAGTGAATATCTGGAAATGCTTGTTATGTATTTTAACTATGTATGCAATATGCAGCATTGTTACTAATATAATTCACTGTTACTATTGTAATTTTATTCATTTGGCCCCATGAGGTCCAGGTCATATCTAAAAAGACTCTGATGACCAGTTCAATTACCTGGCTATCAAACTGAAAACAAAATAAATGTTTATCTGCTGGTGAAGATTTAGGTTCCTGGTCTGGTATGTGCTGAACTATTTCACTTGGAGATACAAGAGATCCAGGATAACTGGGTCTCTAATGGCATGGAAGACCAGGGATAGATCTCTTCTCAAGAGTGTGTTAGATACTGAATATAAGGACAGTATTTCCAGTTTCCACTGATAGCTCAGGGTCTTTAGGTCTATGATTATTTTTGTTACAGACTTCTGGAGTCTTTCTAGTTGTTTTAAAAGTCTAGTGAGGTACATCGCAAAGTGGATGTTTTATGCAATAATTGGCTTAATTGGTGCTGGCTGCCTCAAACCTATGCCCATGTTCCCTTCAGGGATGTGAAACACCAGGGCACTGAGAGTGTGGAATAGGCCCCAAGTGAGGAGCCAACACACTGCAGCATGAATCCTCATCCTTAGTATGTTGATGTTATTAGACTGATCAGCAATGGAGATTGGTGTGGCTATGTGCCCACCAGGCCATTAAGGTGGTCATGCCTATACTTTCGTCCCACCTACCAGTTTAATCTCATCCTCTGACAAGCTCTGGTCTCCACTAAAGGACACCAGAGATATGTCCAGCAAGCTCCTGTCCCTAGGACAGTCATCTTCCCTGCTTCTCCTTCAAGTGCCCAAGGCAATGTTCGAACCTGGGTCACCTGAACCAGAGTCCGGACTTTATCCCACTGCACCACTGACAAAGTTACCATGACATATTTTAGAAAGACCTTTTGTCTGTATGTGGTATAATCTCTAAAGTACACACAACTAATTTTGTAACTAGAAATTTAATACAGATATAGTAAAGCAGAAGTTGTTTTTGTTTAAGACTTCCATTTGTAGGGGAAGAAATAGAAGAAGTTTCAGTGCCATGACAAGTTACAGAAGAAAGTAACCCAGAGTTAGTGGACTGCAAGATAAGACACCTACATTCTGAGTTCAGTGGAAAGAAGATGCTTTAAGTGCTGCAAGAGAGACTATAAAGACAGCTGTGGAGATGATAGTGAACAGAAAGTTGCCATTATTTCTTACACCTACTTTGATCTGAAACATGACCAGTTATGAAGACTTAGTAAAGATAGTGAAGGGATCTACATCCACTGCTAGTGCCAAAACTTCATATAACACTAGTAATGAAGTTAGCACATAGTCATATATTAGAAGGTAACTTAGGTGTGGCCAAAACAAAAACAAGTATATTAGACAGATTTTACAGGCCAGGTATTATGACAGAGGCAGAAATTGGTTGTGCTTCTTCTCAAGAATGCTAGAAAACAGCACTGCAGTTTGGATTTAAAAGTTCATTGATCTGGATGCCTACTAAAGAACTGCAGTTGGAACATATTACTATGGACATTGTGTGACCACTAGTAAAATCTAGTAATGGATGTCAGTACATACTATTAATAATGGTCTGTGTTACCAGATTTCCAGAAGCAATGCTATTATGCAAATATAATGCCACAGGTATTGCTAGAGAACTGGCATTGTTGTAATAAAGAATGGCTATCCCTAAAGAGGTACTTACTGACCAAGACAAGGGCACTCCTTTTACATCAAGGATACTGCATCGGTTATGCCAGTGCTTTAATGTCCAACCTTTGAAAAAAGTCTGCCATTTGCAGACTGGAGAATTAGTAGAGATGTTTAATAGAATTCTGAAATCCATGCTAAAGAAAGATATTGATGCAAATGATAAAAAAACTGGGAGCAGTTGTCACCCTACTTACAGTTTGTAATGAAGCTTTAGCCAGGATTATCCTGTTTGAATGTTTGTATGGTAGGTGCTTGTGAGGGCTGCTTGATATTACAAAATTTGGGAAGAAGAGTAAATATCATTTAAAACTGTGATTGAATGCTACACTAATTTGCAGAACAGGCTAAAGTTGTCATTGTAATAGTAAAGGAACACTTAAAGGGAGACCAGGAAATTTAACAAGGTGTTTATATTAAGGATGTCTAACTTAGAGAATTTAACCCAGGAGATCAGGTATTAGTGCTTGTGACGTCCTTGGAAGACAAATTTCTGGCAAAGTGGGAGGGTACAGAATTCTTGAGCGGAGAAGCTGAGAGGCATGATTATTCTCTGTCAGTCTGTCTGCCTCTCTCTCTCTCACACATGCACATGTAATTGCATTATCCCCCCCCCCCCCAAGCTTGCTGATTGTGGCATTTTAAATTGTTGTTAGTGAGAAGGAAGTAATATGACAAGTTTTTATAACTGCTGTAGCTGCTGCAATTATTTTTGCTAGTTAATTTTTTATTCAATTATTATTATTATTTTATTTTGTGTTTCTATTACACATGCAGAACAATCATGTTTAGAAAGACCAAGCAAGATGGCAGACATTGGCTGTTTTCCTTCCATCTTAATATGACAGTTAAGCCGTGAAGTGACAGACTTGATTTACTGGACTTTGCTTGTACATTAATACTCTGTTGAAGAATGGTATTTTTTCTGCTGCAAAGATTTGAAAGATATTCCAAGTCCATTGAATCTTATTCCCCTTTACACTTTGCCAGTATCCCTCCCCCAGGCTGCACCTCATTTTGCCAGGAGGGCCATACCAGTCAATATCAGAGAAAAGAAAGATAGTGAGTCATACTGCATCACATGGGGAAGACATTTATTCCAGAGGTTTGGGAGGTGCTGGAATATAAATCTATCCATCCACCATGTTCTATTTATATGTGTGTGAAGATTTAGGTCCTTGGTTCTTCTACTGTTGTATACATTGGACTTAGATACAAAAAGTCCTGGACACACAAATCTTTAATGACATGGCAAGCAAAACCAAAATCTCCCCTCAAAAGTCTGTAAGACACTGAAAAATGGGATACAATGTTCAGCCACTTTTTAGTTATGAACCTTTGAGGTATTTTTAATTGCTTGATATCTTTAGTGCAATATATTCAAAAAGGACATTGCATTAATAAATGGTCTGATCAATGCTGAGCAAGAGGGAGTGATTACCTCATTAGACCTTGACGATATTCCTTTCCAAATTAGCTGTACTAAATTAAAGAATTTCCTGACAACCATTGTCACATGATGGTCAAAACAGAGAGAATTATCAACTCAGATTCCTAGGGCCTTGACTAGATTTTCTTTTTGTAGTGGTGTGTTGTCTATGCAGTTTGACAAATGGAGAAGTTGTCTACCAAAGGTCACAATCCTGCACTTTTTAGCATTTTGTCTGAGACCATTTTTACTACACCAGGAGTTTACTAAAGGGAGTTTGTCATGGAAGGTTTGGGTGTCAGGGTGATGTAACAACAATCCCCAGTTTGTATTCATCTACATACTTTGTTAAACAGAGATATTGGCTTTCTGTTCAGAGATCTAAGAAGTAAAGGCCAAAAAAAGAGAGGTCCCAGCACAAAGCTGTGAGGGACTCTGCTAGTCACTTTCAAACATTCTGATGAGGCATCTGTAACTTGCACTTTGTGGATTCTGTCTTTCAACTAGTTTGCTATCCATCTTACCTTATAAGGGTCAATTTTAAACACATTTAGCTTCTGTATTATGCCAGCATGGAGAATGGTGTCAAAGATCTTGGAGAGGTCAAGATACACCCTGTGTACTTTATGTCCATCCTCCTTCTAGTTCATAACATTCTTGAAGATGTTTAATATATTTATTAGACAGGATCTACCCTTCACAAAGACAAACTTTGGAAGGTCAAGTTGAATAAGATTCCTGATGTTACAATTTATGAGGTCAGTTAGACATTCCATGGCTTTGCAAATGAAGCTTGTAAAACTGACAGATCTGTAATTATGTGGTCAGCCGTAAAGCTACCCTTATGTCGGGGCATCACAACTGTAGTGCCCCACTCGTCATTGATAAAACTAGTAGATAAACTTTGCCTAAACAGTTTATGGTCTGGGTCTACAAGGACATGATGTTAAGTTGTCAATCTCGCCTTCATTCTTGATAAGCAACAAAAAGTGACAAACCCGTTCTTTGGCACAGAAAAAGGATTTAATCCAAATGGTAGCGTAAAACACCAAGTCACAGTAGTAAAATTCCAAAGACAGCAGATTAAGCGCTTTTCATCTGACAAATGGCAAACTTCAGAACATAAACTAATTAGGCTAAGAAGGCTAAATTTAAACAAAAAAGTGCGGGAACATTCAATTTAAAATTTAAAGCTGTAAACACTAACTTTTTACAAATATAAGATATCTAACTAAAAAATGAAAAATCTTCTTAATAACAAGTAAAATTCAAACAATTTCAGCAGCGTGGTAAGATGTATTTAAAATGCATACCAAATACTCATATATAAATATGTAAAAAATTATGAATCTTTAAATAGAGAAATTTTTATCTCTTAAGACTGTTCAATTTTAGAATACATGCTATGGAACAAAATTCATTTATGCCAGGGTAGTTAAATGCGTTAAGCCTTATCTGCCACAAAAGCTCAAGTTCTTCCAATTTAAATGAAGCAGGTCCACCTCTGACATCCTGTACATATTAGTCTATAACTAGATATTTAAATCTGTGACCATTAAATAAATTGGAATGTTTGGCCAATGCATTGTCCAGTTTTGAGTGAGTTATGGCATATTGGTGCTCATAAACTCTGTCACGCAGCCGACGCTCGGTCTTACCGACATAGAATGCGTGGCAGTCGCGACATTTGGCCAAATAAACCACAAATTTAGTATTGCAATTATATTTTGCTTTTAACTTAAATCGATTACCGTTAATCGTAAATTGGTTAGTACAGTCAACATATCTACACTGGTTGCAATTCTCACATTTAAACATTCCAGTGCATAAGGGGGTAGATTTTTTACTACTTTCAATCATATTTTTAATATTCCTACCCTTTCTAAATATCACGTGTGGTCTACTTCCCAACAAGTCTAAGATGGAAGAATTATTCCTAAACAGGTCAAAAAATGTCCTAAACATTTTAAATACATCTTACCACGCTGCTGAAATTGTTTGAATTTTACTTGTTATTTAGAAGATTTTTCATTTTTTAGTTAGATATCTTATATTTGTAAAAAGTTAGTGTTTACAGCTTTAAATTTTAAATTGAATGTTCCCGCACTTTTTTGTTTAAATTTAGCCTTCTTAGCCTAATTAGTTTATGTTCTGAGGAAGTTTGCCATTTGTCAGACGAAAAGCGCTTAATCTACTGTGTTTGCTGTCTTTGGAATTTTACTACTGCGACTTGGTGTTTTACGCTACCATTTGGATTAAATCTTTTTTCTGTGCCAAAGAACGGGTTTGTTACTTTTTGTTGCTTATCCAGTTGAAGTGCCGTTTTTTGTCTTAGTTGGTTTTATGGCGTCTGATACTCCCGTTCTTTCTGGCTCGGATCTTCACCCAGGTCAAGTGACATTGGGCATTATTAACGATTCTGACCCTATTCTTTCATCTGGAACTCATAGTAATTGTACCAGCAATGTAAGGTCAACGTTAGAAGATGATGGTAACAACGGTTCCAGTAAAAACTGTTTTCTAACACTGTTCAATAAAATTGAGCTAATCTCGAAGAGATTGGATCAGCTGGATGCCGTGTATGCCTCTTTAGTAAAGGCACCTGTGGATCAAATGGGAAAAGAAGGCAGGGTGCGGGATGACAACAATGCTTTGTTAAACAACTACCAAACACATGAGGAACAGCATGCCGTACGCGTTACTGTGTTGAATGCATCTTTGCAAGGGCAACAATCGGGGAGTTTGCCCTTAAATACAAACATTAGTAACTGTAACAGTATTACACAGGGTCAACGATCGGTTAATCCGGACCGAAATTTGACTTCACCAGTGAACGCATTTGTACCGGCAGTATCTTTAGATGGTATCCCTTTTATTTTTCAGAATACACCAACTGGGACAAATAAATCGCCGACAGAAACGACTGTTGCACAAAATCCAAGGTTAGTACAGCCAATAGATGACAACAATTTCTCTCTAACAGCTTGGTTAAACAAGACTTTTAACTTTGGGGGTGAACAAGGCTCATTATCTGACAGTTGTTTAAACGACAGTACTACTCAAACCGACATCGTGACCAATTTAAAACTGTTAGATAATTTGCTACTCAAGTATAAAAAAACTCAACTTGAGGTCTCTTATTTAAGAGAATGTTTACACTTAAAAATAGTACCTAAAGGTCTTCGGAAGGCGCAGTATCCAACTGGCCTTATTAAAGACTCAGACTTCCATGTAGAATTAATTAATTTATTTAACAAACAAGGTCTCGAATTGATGGAAGTAATGATTAAACACTATTCTATTATGTCAGAAAAAATACTGAGTTTGATTCAAGACATTGACACTAAGATTTCTAATGACATACAGTTTGAGAGATATAAATTTGATTATAACAGGACTTTTGTTAGTATAAATCAACATCTCTCAAAACTAAGTACCAACAAGGTAAAGAAATTAGAACGAGACAAACAAGCTTATCAAAAGGGTCAGGCATTTCCGGTACCCCCACCAGCACAAATATGGCAACTGGGCTAC
Source organism: Protopterus annectens (assembly GCF_019279795.1). Classification (NCBI taxonomy): domain Eukaryota; kingdom Metazoa; phylum Chordata; order Ceratodontiformes; family Protopteridae; genus Protopterus; species Protopterus annectens. The sequence continues at coordinate 1,480,566,929 of NC_056733.1, read as the reverse complement.
TCTTTGATTGATATGACACCTGGAGACTTGAACTTTAGCCTTGAAAAAACACAAGCAGACCAAGTTGTGGTACAACCCATTGGCCAAATTAGGCGCCAACCTGAGAATTCACCTGATTTAGACAACCCATTACAGCCAACTAGTGAATTTAGTCAAGATGGCCCACGAAGGAGTGAAAGACTCATGAATTCATCTAGGGAGAACTACAATTATAATACCAGGTCTATAAATCAAGGTGGTCACAATCAACAAGACCAGGCCGATAAGCATAATTCATCACAACGGGATTTTCGCAATTACAATTCTATGGGAGCAAGGCCCAAACACCAGAAAGCCCAGCGACCACAAAGGTGACCGCAACTTCTTTATGGGTTGATTCATGTACATCAATGCCTGAAGGGATTAATGATGCTTTGTCTCTACAAATTGGTACAGACCTTATTCCATCACTTGATTTACCACCTACACAGGTAACGCTGAATAACTCTACCTCAGGTGAATCCACTTCTGACCTTAATGCAGACTTTGAATTGGACTATCCTGAGGTAAATGCAACATGTTCATCTAAAGAAGGCCCTGATGTCATACTCAACAGTGACAGTGACTTTAAAGTGTATAACTTTTCTGATAGTTCACTATCAATAGACCTTGTGGACTTTCTCTCGAAAGGTTATACGTATGTTCCCTGGTATAACATGGACATTTCAAGAACTATTATAGATCTTAAAACTTATACTAGGAAGCTTAATTTAGGAGTATTTTTTATGGGTAATAATGCTCCCTTTGAAAGAAGTCAATTTTCCATAGCTAGTACTTTTAATCCACCACTTCACCCACTTTTATTAATGTTCGAACAAGTGTGTGAATTAGATATAAGAAATTTAGTAAGTACAAAAAAAGCTATGAGAGGTCACCCTCTAAATGTTGAAAGAGACTTTCTTGAGTACATACAGACTCAAGATATTAGGATCTGCAAACCAGACAAAGGGGGTGGTCTAGTAGTCTTTAACAAGGACGACTACATAGTACGTATGTCAGTACTTTTGGAAAGTGAGACATATATGCCTAGTTCTAGATCTGAAACCAACAAGGCATATAGTCTTATTAAGTCCTGTCTATACGACCTATTTATTGAAGGACGTATTGACCAACCCCTTTTAGACTACATATGCACAATTTTTCCTAGGTATCCAACATTGTTTGGAATACCAAAAATTCATAAAAATATTAGAAACCCTCCAATGCGCCCTTTAATAGATGGGCGGGGTTCACCGACTTATGCCATTTCTAAAGTAATAGACGACATTTTACAGAAGTATGTGGCCCTCGAGTCTCATATTTGCAAAGACTCTTGGCCATTTCTTTCAAAAATCAACGAATTGATCTTCAATAGTGAGTATAACCTTTTAACAATAGACATCAAAGACCTCTATATGTGTATCCCTCATGATACAGCACTGGATTGGGTGGCCGAGTTAATGAGAAAACATGAAGCTTTAACTACAACTATTTCACTAGTAGTAGAACTATTGGATTTAGTATTAACTAATAATTACTTCATGTTTAATAACAAATTCTACTTACAAAAAGTTGGTTTGGCAATGGGTTCGCCATGCGGGGCCAGTGTGGCGAACCTTGTTATGGCTCAATGGGAAAACAAATTTGTTTTTCCCTCCCCTGTTCACGAGGACATTATTTACTACACTCGATTCCTAGATGACATTTTTATTTTGTTCAAAGGGGATGAGAATTTGGCAAACACTATGATCAACTATTTTAATTCTACCACTGACTTTTTGAAATTTACTTATTCTTTCAGTGACCAATCTATAGCATACTTGGATATATTACTGGTTAAAAACTTGGACCTTGGTAGTTTCACAGGTCAAGTTTATAGAAAACCAACATATTCCAATTCTCTTTTACATTACTCAAGTTGCCACCCATTCCATCAGAAAAGGTCTGTTGTAAAGGGTCAACTAGTGAGGGCATCCCGTATATGTAGTCTTGACGAGGAGTTCTACAAAGAATGTAGAACTCTAAAACACATGTTTCTTCATAGAGGTTATCCTGAATGTCTAATTGACTCATTAATTGATGAAGTAAAAATTAAGAGACAAACTAGATTATTTTCTCCATTGTTACATTCAAATACAATGACAGTCATTGACACGTCTACGGCTGACTTAGATTTACCATCTACAGAGGTTTCTAGTCTAGTACCAGAAAGAACTTTTCAGCGATCCTTTATTACAGCTTATAGTGCTCAATCTAAATTTATTGTAGAGATTTTGACAAAGAATTGGGACCTGTTTAGGAATAATTCTTCCATCTTAGACTTGTTGGGAAGTAGACCACACGTGATATTTAGAAAGGGTAGGAATATTAAAAATATGATTGAAAGTAGTAAAAAATCTACCCCCTTATGCACTGGAATGTTTAAATGTGAGAATTGCAACCAGTGTAGATATGTTGACTGTACTAACCAATTTACGATTAACGGTAATCGATTTAAGTTAAAAGCAAAATATAATTGCAATACTAAATTTGTGGTTTATTTGGCCAAATGTCGCGACTGCCACGCATTCTATGTCGGTAAGACCGAGCGTCGGCTGCGTGACAGAGTTTATGAGCACCAATATGCCATAACTCACTCAAAACTGGACAATGCATTGGCCAAACATTCCAATTTATTTAATGGTCACAGATTTAAATATCTAGTTATAGACCAATATGTACAGGATGTCAGAGGTGGACCTGCTTCATTTAAATTGGAAGAACTTGAGCTTTTGTGGCAGATAAGGCGTAATGCATTTAACTACCCTGGCATAAATGAATTTTGTTCCATAGCATGTATTCTAAAATTGAACAGTCTTAAGAGATAAAAATTTCTCTATTTAAAGATTCATAATTTTTTACATATTTATATATGAGTATTTGGTATGCATTTTAAATACATCTTACCACGCTGCTGAAATTGTTTGAATTTTACTTGTTATTTAGAAGATTTTTCATTTTTTAGTTAGATATCTTATATTTGTAAAAAGTTAGTGTTTACAGCTTTAAATTTTAAATTGAATGTTCCCGCACTTTTTTGTTTAAATTTAGCCTTCTTAGCCTAATTAGTTTATGTTCTGAGGAAGTTTGCCATTTGTCAGACGAAAAGCGCTTAATCTACTGTGTTTGCTGTCTTTGGAATTTTACTACTGCGACTTGGTGTTTTACGCTACCATTTGGATTAAATCTTTTTTCTGTGCCAAAGAACGGGTTTGTCACTTTTTGTTGCTTATCCAGTTTAAGTGCCGTTTTTCGCCTTCATTCTTGCTGGATGTGTTCGGAGCCGATCCTCGGCTCCGACTCGGCACTTGCTTTAGCTTGAGAACTCCTTTTACCAGCTCGAGGCAACCCTATATCCCATGATGCAAGGCGGAACTACCTCAGATCTCGTTTGCTGCTTAGCGAAAGAGGTCTCCTTTGCCAGCTGAGGTAAGTAATTTTTTGTCAAAAAAAAGCTTAGTTAGGGATTTATTTCCCCCTTTTTTCCACTTTCATAGTGTGTAGTGTGTCTACAACCCACCCTATTCCCTTACAGTTCAAAACCTTTAAATTCCTTTTGTAATTGTATAACAGTTAAGTTAGGCCTAGACCCCATTGGTTAATCCCTACCTGTGTGTCTGTGTGTTAGGGGATTAATTGTGTGTGTTTGTTGGGGTGTGTGTAACTTCTTCCTTAGAAATATGTCAAAGGAAGGCAAGGTCTCAGTCTTCAAGAAGTGTGACTCGTGCTGTCAGAAAATGTCTCTGACAGACGGTCACACTTCTTGTGTTTATTGCCTGGGGCCTTTGCACCTGCAGGACTCCTGTGCTTTGTGTCACTCTTTTAGCCAGAGAGTCCTGCAGGAACGGAGGAATAAATTGATCCTCCGTGGCTTACTTAAGCCAGAAGGTTCTCCCTCTAAAACAGGGTCTGGTAAACCTTCTAAGCCACCGAAGGTTCAGGCTACAGTATCCAAGCCTCCTCCGGTGGCTCCGGCTCCGTCGGAGCCGAGATCGGCTCCAGCTGGAACCGATCTATCTGCTTCCAAGGTAGTGGGTTCGGTACCGATTGGTTCCGACACCCAGTCTACTGTGGCCTTGTCGGCTCCGGCTGGAGCCGACACCTTATCCAGCATCGGTGCTGAGAAACCTTCGGCTCCATCTGGAATTCAGGGGACTTCGGCTCCGATGACTTCATCCCGAAAGAGATCTCGGTCCCCTTCGTTGCAGAGTATCCACTCGGCTCCGGGGTCTCCTCTTTTGTCGGAGCGGAGCCATCGGAGCCGATCTTCGAGATCTTCCAGGCTGTCTGACCACGGCTTAGAGAGGGTGGTAAGCAGGCTGTTGAAGTCACAGGCACTGGCCCAAATGCTCCATAGCCCGTCTCAGCAGACTTCGGCTATTGTTTCACCCTTTGAACTTCCTCCTCCGACTCCACACCAGAGTTCGGAGCCGGAGCTTCTCGGGACAGCGACTGTTTTGGCGCTGGAGCCGATACATCCTTCGGCTCCATCCTCCTCGGCTCCGATCTCCTCCTTGAGGCCTTCCTTGGAGGGATCCGGTCATCGAGTTTCCCTTGTCGGCTCCGAGGGGGCTAGTGGCATCGGACCCTTGTCCGACCCCGCTCTCCCTCTCGGGGCTTCGGCTTTGGTAAGCTCGGCACCGACATCGGCCTCGGAGCCTTCCCTCTCAGTGGAGCCGGGAATTCCTGTATCCTCGGATCGGGGATATTCCGGTCTCCCGGGGAGGGGAGCCTTTGAGGTGATGAGGAGTGTCCTGGCTACTGAGCCAGGTCAACGGTCCATCCCTCTAGCTCCTCCCTCTTCGGTGCCTGTAGACACCTCTTGCCAGCCTCTTGCTCTCAGGCCCAGGGATCCATCGCCGCAGATTTCCCATTGGGAATTTCCTCCTCTTCGAAGTTTCTCCTGATCCTGCAGGTGAACCCCTCGGAAGAGGACGTGTAAGAGGAAACACACAGACTCCCCCGAGTCTACTACATCTGATACCGACTTAGATGAGTCGGAGGGTTCCCCACGATCCCCCTCTGAGGATGTCTCCTTTTCAGACATCCTTGAGCTCCTCAAACAGAGGGGGAATTGGCCATCCATTGATCCCTCCGAGGATGAGTCGGTATACCTGGAGGCTTTTGGATCCCGACCCTCCACCTCCTGGGTGTCTCCGCCTTTCGACCCACTTATGCAGGTAGTGGCTCGGAAGGCGTGGGCAGCTACAGACTCTGTGGAACCTGTCCCCAGGAGACCATCCAAGTTTATTACGGCCCCTACGGACAAACAGTTTCTTTCCAAGGGCGTCTCTGTGGATGCTATGGTGGTGGCGGCGGCCACTAAGAAGGAACTGGCGGATCCTTCAGTACCTGTCCATCCTCCTAACAAGGATTCTAGGACCATGGACAGGTATGGAAAGCGGATGTTTTCTTCAGCGACCTTTGCTATGCGTTCGCTGAACTACCTTTGTCACTTCACCAGGCTTCAAAGAGATATTCTCAAGGAACTGGGTGAAGTGGTCCAGGATCCTTCTGCTGCTGGGGCTCAAGAAAAGATTGCCTCACAGCTAGCAATCCTGAATTCCTTACCCAACTCCTTCATGCGGCTCATATCCTATGCGGCCGATGGAGCGAGCAGGGCCGCAGGCACAGGAGTGGCTCTTAGACGCCAAGCCTGGATGCGGCTTTGTAATTTTGTGGACCCTTTAAGGCGTCCTTCACCAATACCCCCTTTGATGGTTCGGCTTTGTTCGGACCTCATGTGAAGGATACCTTGACCAGGTGTGAGCAGGACAGTAAAACTCTTTCTGCCGTTGGAGTCCATTTTTCCACCCCTTCTAGACCATATCCCAAGGGTCAGAAGGGAGGGAAGATGTGGTTCCGCAAAGCCCAAGGAGCTACACCGGACACACGTGGTCAGTTTACCCCCAGAGGCAGAGGGGGTAACAATAACAGACGCCACCCTAGAGGCAGGGGGGGTCCTCAGAACCAGGGCAACAGGGAGCCTCTTCCTGAGAAGCCCTTTCAGCACCCCTGAGGTGTTGCCCAACTGTCCACCCTTGGAGGCAGTCGGGGGAAGGATTTCGCTGTACCCAGTAGCCTGGCATTCCCTCTCACAAGATGTGTGGGTACAGTCGATCATATCCGAGGGTTACAAAATCCCTTGAAAGGTATCCGACCTCAACAATCCCTTCCAGACATCTCACCCGGTCAAAGGGATTTGGCAGAACAGGAGGTTTCAAAGCTCCTAGAAAAAAGAGCCGTCCAGACTGTTCCAGCAGACCAAGTAGGATCCGGCGTCTACTCAAGATTCTTTTTGGTCCCCAAAAGGACGGGAGATTGGAGACCAATATTAGACCTGAGCAGTCTAAACAGATTTGTCAAGAAGGCAAGATTCTGGATGGTCACGCTTCAGTCCATTCTGCCCTTTCTGGGCAAGGACAACTGGATGTGCTCTATAGACCTTCATGACGCGTACTATCACATAAAGATTCACAGGCACTCCAGAAGGTTTCTCTGCTTTCGGCTAGGGACCAGTCATTACCAATTCAGAGCCCTGCCCTTTGGCCTCACTTCAGCCCCCAGAGTGTTTACCAAATGCATGGCAGTGGTCACAGCTCATCTGAGACGTCAAGGATTCCAGGTGTTTCCTTATTTGGACGACTGGCTCCTCTCCGCCACCACCAGGTGTCAGCTTCTTCAGACCAGAGACTACACTCTGCAGCTTTGCAGGAGTTTGGGAATTTCAGTAAATTTCGAGAAATCTTCTCTGCGGCCTTGCCAATCTATCACCTTTATAGGCACAGAATTAAACACCGTCAAAATGTTAGCCAGACTAACAGATCAAAGAATTCTGGACATCCAAAATTCGTTCGGATTCTATTGCAGAGCAGCAAGGTCAAAGCCAGATTGGTACTAAAGGTTCTAGGTCTTATGGCTGCGGCCATTGTTCTTCTACCACTGGCTCGCTTCCATATGCATCTTCTGCAGTGGATGTTATTCACTCAGTGGTCGTACCACAGTCTTCCGATGAGGCACGAAATCTTAGTCACACAATCGTGCAGAACTCATCTGAACTGGTGGATATCTTCCCCTCTTCTTCATCAGGGCCGACCCTTTATTCCCCCTCCTCCAGTTGCCACAGTTACTACGGATGCCTCTCTGATCGGGTGGGGGGGGCATTATCAGGGCAGGATGGTCCACGGGACGTGGCAACCCATAGAATACCATCTGCACATCAATGTCCTGGAGATGAGAGCGGTGCTTTTAACGTTGCAAGCCCTCAACGACTTTCTTCCCACGGGGACTATTGCAGTACAAACGGACAACATGTCCGTGGTCTGGTACATCAACAAGCAGGGCGGGACCAGGTCCTATCCGTTGTGTCGAGAAGCTCTCAGACTTTGGCAATGGGCAATCTCCTCTCATCGGTTTCTGATAGCAACGCATATCCCTGGCAGGTCCAACCTCTTGGCGGACAGGCTGAGCAGATCCATTCTAATGCCTCACGAGTGGTCTCTCAATCAATCTGTAGTGGATCAGATTTTTCTGAAGTGGGGCACACCTTGTTGCGATCTTTTTGCTACACCTCAAAACAACAAGTGCCCTGATTTTTTCACCCTCTTTCCCCTACCAGGCCAACCCCTGAGAGACTCTCTAACCCAGGATTGGCCCCGGGGACTTCTGTATGCTTTTCCTCCCTTTCCCTTGATTCCACAAGTCATTCAGAAAGCCACCGTTTTGAGGGCCAAGTTGATTCTCATTGCCCCTTACTGGCCTCGACAAATTTGGTTTCCGTCTCTGCATCGTCACCTCCTGGTGCAGCCCTGGCATCTGGACCCAGTTCCGGATCTCTTGATCCACCAGTCGGGTCAGCAGCACCGGGCCATTCATTCTCTCAACCTCACTGCTTGGTTGCTCCACTTCCTTCCCTAGCCAGGCTTCCGATGATCTCTGATTCAGTCAGAGACATCTTAGTGTCTTCTTTAAAGTCATCCACTAGAACTGTTTATGCTAGCAAGTGGCGACGTTTTTCTATTTGGGCAAATTCCAGGAATATTGATCCCTTTACGGCTCCTGTGCATTCTGTTTTAGATTTCCTGGCTGAAGTTTTTCATTCAGGATCTTCTTCATCTACAGTTAAAGTTCAACTGGCTGCTATTTCCAAGTATCATGTTGGCTTGCATGATAATAACATTATGTCTCACAGATTATGCAAGGCCTTTCTGAGAGGAGTTTTTCTCCTGAAGCCGCCGATAAAGCATCCTCCTCCGCAATGGGATCTAAATTTAATGTTGGCATCCTTGATGCTACCTCCCTTCGAACCATCTGCTTCATGTTCTTTGAAGTTATTGACCTGGAAAACTATATTCTTACTGGCTGTCACTTCAGCAAGAAGGGTTTCCGAGATTCAAGCTCTCTGCATTTGTTCCCCTTACTTGGTTTTTCATAAGGACAGGGTATCCTTAAGAACGAACCCGTCCTTTCTCCCCAAAGTGGTGTCTCAAACCAATATTAACCAATCCATAGATCTACCAGTCTTTTTCCCAAACTATTCTGATAGAGCTGAACAAAAGCTTCATTTTTTGGATGTCCATCGTCAGCTCAGGTACTATTTGCATAGAACTAAACAATTCAGGAAATCGGACCAATTATTTGTCTCCTATGCAGAAAACAGGATAGGTCTTCCAGTTTCTAAAGTGACCTTATCCAGATGGTTGACTTCCACCATTTCCTATGTGTACTCTCTCAGAGGCAAGCAGCTACCTTGTAAACCGAAAGCACACTCAACCAGGAGTCTATCCACTTCTGCAGCCTTTCAGGATAGACTACCCATTGATACCATTTGTGCAGCAGCTACGTGGGCCACGCCTCATACCTTTGTCTCTCATTACAAGTTAGACTTGGCCTCCAGAGACAGGGCCAGTTTTGGTTCCACAGTTCTCAAGAGTCTGTTCCATTGAGCCACCCGGGATACAAGTGCTAGGGACGCGGTCCCATCCAGCAAGAATGAAGGCGAGATTGACAACTTAACATTTAGAAGTTATGTACCTACCATAACGTTCCATGTTAGTTGTCTTCTCTCGCCTTCTTTCTTGCGTCCCTCCCTCCTTCCCCCTGGCCTGGACAGATCTTGAAGAGTTCCTATCAGGTTGTTTCCTCCTGAGCCTTCATATGAGGACTCTCATTATGAACTTGTTTTCCTAATTATGTTAGGTTAGTCCTTAGCAGGGTAGGTTAGCTACCAAACGAGATCTGAGGTAGTTCCGCCTTGCATCATGGGATATAGGGTTGCCTCGAGCTGGTAAAAGGAGTTCTCAAGCTGAAGCAAGTGCGAAATGGAGCCGAGGATCGGCTCCGAACCCATCCAGCAAGAAAGAAGGCGAGAGAAGACAACTAACATGGAGCGTTATGGTAGGTACATAACTTCTAATTTAACACTATTGATTAAGAAGCTAGGTCACATCCCTTGGAGGAAGTATTTTTGATATTGGATAACAGTTTCAGTAAATGATCTGTTGAAATAATCGGGAGAGTAAGGGATTCACATATTTCAGGTGTGTGGATAGAAGTCTTGAGGATAAAGCTAGCACTGAATTTGTTTGCAAGGATACTGGCAGTGTCTATTGGGTTGGAATAAGATGCGTGATTTTGAATATATTTAGAGCAATATTGGATACAGTTTTTTAGTTTTATGACATAGCTAAAGAAGGATTTAAAATTATCATTGGTTTCAGAGACCAGTGTGCATTCCTTGGCTCCTTTAAAGGATCTCATATTGCCTTTCTGGATTTTTTGTAATGCTTTTGATATTTCCCTGGAGAAGAGGGGTTTTGGAACTGCTATATAATTGAAATACTCTCTTTCTCTTAGAGTAAATTTTATTTATAGCAGTAGACTACCAGGGTAGTCTATTTTTAAATCTCCCATGATAGTTGGCTTTGGTAGGCACTGGTAGCTCTATGCATTTCTCTAAATGGGTGTAGAATTCCTTAGTGGGGCTTGCCAATGTCTCAAGATCAGGGGTGGTGCAGTCAAAAGTGAATTTTGATATTTCATCATAGAACAGGTTGAGGCTAGCATGTTTATCATTTTTAAATTCACTGGGGTTTGCTGTAGGTGCTTGTGGGAGTTAAAGGTCACAAATCTTTGGTCAGATTTCAACAATGAAAGAGATACCATTGGAGTATTGCAAGTGGTGGCCATATTTGTAAGAATTAGATCAAGAATGATGTGTCCTCTAGTAGGTTTTTGCCAACTATTCAGGGGAAATTTTGTTTATTGAATCTAGTAATTATTTTGTGTATCCTACATTGGAGTTATAGATGTCACAATTTATTGAAGGGCAGTTAAAGTCGCCAAAAAATAGAGTTTCTGCTAATAGGAAGATGATATAGAACACTGAGCAATCTTATGTGGTCATCAAGGGACAACAAATGGGTTCTGTAGCCAGCTGTTTGACATAAAACACTTGAAAACATTTAAGAAATGGAAATCCCCAGCCACACCCCCTCCATATTGCTTTATTATTCTCACTCTAGGGTTGCAGCCCTCTGGAGAAAAAGCAATAAAGCAAAAATGGGAGCCTCTCAATGTTTCCCTGAGATGCTGCAAAAATAAACCCTGGGATTCATGAAGCTCAGCGCAAGGACGGCATTAGCCTTGCGCCGACCGTGCAGCATAGAGATGGCGCAACAGCACCATATGCATATTAATGAAGGAGCGCTGCCGTAACGGCCACGTGCATAGGAAATGAGTACGAGTGCAGGGGACGTGTCCAAGCTCTGCACAGAGGCGTGATCATGTCAGCTGCATACACGCAACCTAAAATGCTGACTAGTACAGCCTGCCTCCAATAGTAATCACTCCTGTCAGTGTCCGTGGATACTGAAATGTATGCAAAGCATACAAGACAACTTGCAAACACCACAATAAGAAGTAAGCACAAAGGCACGTAGCTGAATATTGAGCCCCCATCCCTCGAACAAAGATATTTAAAACCCCGTGCCTGTATTCCATTGTAGTGTTGCTAGTTATACCAAGTGGAAGCAAAATGCATCATGTTAGCACGATGCCAATTGGCAAGCCTAGCCCAATGGTATGGGTTACCACCTGTCCCACATTGTGAGGGACAGTCCCCCTCTAGGCAGGTGTGTCCATACCAAATTCATAATAAATGTGAAATGTCCTGCGATAGTAGGACATAATTATGTCCCATATGTTATGAAATAGTCCCATACAGTACGTATGTCCGTATATAAAATACCTATATGTTACACGAAACAGAATAAGCAAGTAAACAGAACAGAATAAGCAACTACACAGCCGCAACCATAAAAGATTATATGTAGGCATGAAACTAAAGTACTATCCTTTGTAATGAACATGGGTATGTGTTGGCCTGTAAACTCAGATGTGTGCCATGAAAATGTCCCATCCAGGTCATATGAAAAGGTGGCAACCCTACCAATGGTCAGAGCATTCACCCAATATCTGCCCATTCGCGGTCCAAGACGTCCTTGCCAGGACGGCCCATAGATGAACAGGTATTACTCGGGTCTACCTACCATGTCATGAAAGATAAGTATTTTGCGAGTATCTATGTGCGTTACGTACAGCATGAGGTTGATCTTAAATGTTAGTGTAGACCTCACAACCATATTGGTCCCAGAGATATATGTTGTATGCAATGTGCTCTGTTGACTGTGCCATGGGCCATCAACTAGAGAAGGGATGAATGTTGATTGTGGAATATGGGGGTGGGGGGTGACGGGTAATGTAATATATTGCCGATGGGAGACTGGGTTGGATGCAAAATAGGTGAACTGGAGGTCTACGAGGGAGCGATGTGTGAATCAGGAAGATAACCAAAGAACAAATATACACATCCGCAATACAATCCCACAAACATGTGAACATTAAAATGTGCAATACACATGTACAGAAACGTTACCGGCACATACCCACATAATGGTCTGGCCTGAACTGAGCCATCCAACCCAAACACACCTGGATACATAATTGAATACCCATCATCCCCTTCACAGCACACCCCCCCCTTCCTGAACATCCATCAAAACCAGCCATACTCGGCCTGCTAGATAGGTGCGGTCATATCTGCACATAGTGACCCCTACCCATATCTAGTAGGCAGTCTCACCCTAGGCATTCTCAGGAATGCAAACTATGTATCCCTTGCATGTATAACCCTACGTTACAGCCATAAAGCTAAGATGGTCATCGGTCCCCACAATTTTTGGATATCCCTCATGGGATATGTATCTGTTCTAAACATTATCTGTTCTAAACATTAGACTTGGTGTCACGACATGATGTCCAGTCCTGTATACATCTGGACACAAGTTGTATGAGCAGTAGCTGTCCACAAGACTG